>NC_087182.1:12004880-12009880 GCF_035594125.1 Scylla paramamosain
AGGATCAGTACACTCAGTACAGGACCAGCACAGGATCAGTACACTCAGTACAGGACCAGCACAGGATCAGTACACTAAGTACAGGACCAGCTTAGGATCAGTACACTCAGTACAGGATCAGCACAGGATCAGTACACTCAGTACAGGACAAATACACTTGATATTTTTCTTGTGCAACTGCTTCACATGTTCTTCCTTCTTTGTGTGATATATATATATATATACGAGTATATATATATATATATATATATATATATATATATATATATATATATATATATATATATATATATATATATATATATATATATATATATATATATATATATATATATATATATTTAAATCATGAATTTTTACTCTCAATATAGCACTTAAATAAATTTAATATATTTGACTTCTATTTAATTCATGACTTTTTTTACTGTCAGTATAACACTTAACTATTTTTAATGCAATATATTTAATTTTGATTTAAATCATGATTTTTTTTTTACTTTCATAATAACAATTAAATAATTTTCAATACAGTATATTTAATTTGGATATTTTTACTCTCAATATAACATAGATAATTTTTAATAGAGTATATTTAATTTAGATTTAAATCATGATTTTTTTTACCCTCGGTAAAACACTTAAATGATTTCCAATGCAGTATATTTAACTGTGATTTAATTCATTTCTTACTCTCAATATAACACTTCAATAATTTTTAATACATTATATTCAATTTTGATTTAAATAATGGTTTTTACTCTCAACATAACATTTAAATAAATTTAATACAGTATATTTAATTTTCATTTAAATCATAATTTTTCTCTCAATATAACACTTAAATAATTTTTGATACTAATTTAAATTTAATTTAATTTTAATTCTAATTTAAATAATTATATTTTTACTCTGATTTAAATCGATTTAAATCCCTTGATTTAAATCAAACTAACCCTGCTACAGATACAAGAACATGCAACCCACAGAGAAAAGGAAGAACCAGCCAACGCTCGCCGTGACGCCAAAACCCGGCCAGTCGCTGAGGAGTCGATGTATTAAGATATTTATCCAAATTTAAGAGGCACAGCAACAACAGGCAGGCTCCTGAAGATTTCTCTTTCTTATCTATATCATCAGGGGCGTACTGGCTTAAATACATAAATAATGTCTAATCAAACAAAAAAAGCCCTCTAAGCTATATATTACCCCCCCCCCCCCCATAGTCTCCTTGCCTTGCTCTGCCTCAGTGACTGAGCGTGGGAAAGTGACTTGGTATCTCGTCTCAGGTATCCGTCCCCCCCATTCGGGGGGGGGGACGGAGAAGGGAAGAGGGGATGGCTTCAGGCGCTTCTTCATTCATAACAAAACTTATGTTTAAAAATTCTAGTGGCTTTATCTGGGGAGCTGGATCAAAACAAATTATACACTAGTGTAGAGCACCGCTTTCCCCACACACTGCTGCAGTCTCAGCTCTCAAAAAGAAAGGGAGGTGAGGTAAATTAAGTGGGGATTTTATGTATGAATCCTTGTGACACCTAAAATCTGAACTCTCTCTCTGGGATTTGCTGGGATGATGCATCTTCAAGTCTCTGGACATCTGGCTAACGCGTGGTGGGATATTTGCTGTTACTTGGGAACTTTTCACTGCGTCTTTTACTGCTTTGTTAGCTTTTTCGTTTCCCTCGATACCTGCGTGGCTGGGGATCCATTTTAGCCGTATTGTTCTTCCTGAGTCGTGAATGGTTTGGGCGGTGGTGAGTATCGAGGTGATTAATCCTATGTTGTCTGAATTTTTTTTTCTTTAATTGTATGCTAACGAGAAAATCAGTGTGGATGACAAAAAGACTTGTTACTGGCCTCTGCATGTTCGAGGGCTTTCAGTATGGCATATAGCTCTGTCTAGAGGGTAGACGATTTGTTTGGGAGACGGAAAAGCGCGGTCTTCTCTTTGTGGACGAAGGCAGCAGCGGCGGTGTTAGTGTGTGTCCACAGAGCCGTCTGTAAAGTACACTTCGGCATCTGGCGTGGAGACAGCATTGAGGGCTTCAGTTGCAAGCTGTTGCAGTTCTTTTGGTTTTAGGCTTCCTTTTGCTTGTTTTGTAGATGATGATGTGAATTTTAGTGCTGGTGGTTGCCAGGGGGGTGGGGCAGCGTAGTTTTCGTGTGGAGGGTCTGGTTTGAAATTTCGGAAAAAAGTGATGGCCCTGTATTTTTTTTTTTTTTTTTTTTTTTTATTAATGCGGCAGTCTTGGTGGCCCAAGTTTTCTTGGTGAACAGCTCTGGGTCTTGGGAGGGTGATTATTTTAATTTTGCTAGCAGTGTGCTGTCAGGATCTCTGTGGAACAGTTTTACTAGTTGTGTGGCGTTTGTGGTGTGCAGTCTGCCTTTCAGTGGAGATATGTTGGTTTCCAGTTGGAGTGTACAAGCTCTCGTTCAAATGGGTGCGCCGGTGATGATGCGAAGTGTCTGGTTTTGTATTTTTTCTAGCGTGCTCATGATCGAGGACTGTGCTGTGCTGAGGCAGGGGGTGGCACACTCGATGATTGAGCAAATGGCTTGTATGTAGAACATCCTTAGGACAGAGTCTGATGCACCACCTTGTAAGCCTGTTATGGCTTTCGTAACTCTGAGCCTGAGGAATGTTCGTTCTTTTATTGCTGCTCTGCTACGTGTTTGTTAAACTTTAAGTTTTTGTCGAGCCAGATCCCAAGGTAAGGGTAGTTGTCTGTCCATTCTATGTTGCCATCAAGTGGGTTCAGGGGCTCGCTTGGTGTCTTGTGGTTGAAGGTGATCGGCTTGGATTTATCTGGATTAATATGAAGTCCTAGTTCGTTGCATTTTCTCGCAAAAAGAATGATAGCTTCCTGGGATTTTTTTGACTTGTGTAAGTTCTGTTGTAATGATTGCCATGTCGTCGGCGTAGCACAGGACTTTCACTCTGTTCCATAAGGAAAGTGTCAGGAGATTTTCAGCAAGAGCATTAAATAGAAATGGGCTGAATATGCTTCCCTGGGGGGTGCCAAGTTCGAAGGATTTTGATGGGGAAGCAGTTCCTTGAAAGGCTACCTTGACTTGTCTGTTGGTGAGGAAGTCCTTTATCCATATTAGTAATTTGCCTCGGATGCTTCGATTTGCCAGTGACTGGAGAATGGCTGGAGCATTTGCTGTCTCAAATGCTTTCTTCATATCTAAGAAGATAACGGTTCCTTTACGATCGGAGATGGTGGACAGCATTTCTGTGAGACAGTCCTTTGTCCCTTTTCCTTTGGTGTAGGCGTAGAGGTGTTTGTGTAGGTCGGTTGTTTCCCAGTTTAACCTGGTCAGGATCATCCTTTCCATGGTTTTCTCGAGACAGCTGAAAAGTGAGAGTGGTCTGAAATTGCTTTGATCCTTAGGTTTTAAGATAAGTATGATTGTGGATTCCCTCCAAGTTTGGGGAAGTCGTCCAGCTGTGTATGAGGTGTTGGCTTGAAAGCTACACCACAGGTCTATTATTTATGGAGAAGTGCCTATTCGAGTTCATAAGGAAACTGACCAATAGTAGATATGAAGGAATGGCCAATCATGGGCCAGAAACTGGGCCAATCGTAGTTGGCATTATTTTAGCCATTGACCTGCGAGGATGGGACCTGCAGTTTCTCAAGGGACACCCAGTGAGGGTGGTGAGGTGTGGAATTCCCCTGAGAATGTGAGGGAAGGTAAAAATAGATAGACCTAATACGTGGGAACACTGACCATGTGGAAACATACTGAACATGAAATGATAAATTGAAATATATATATATATATATATATATATATATATATATATATATATATATATATATATATATATATATATATATATATATATATATATATATATATATATATATATATATATATATATATATATATATATATATATATATATATATATATATATATATACTCGTATATGGAATTCTCAGGGGAATTCCATATACATATATATATTCCAAATTTTCCATCATCTGGCTACAGCTTTAGAGACACTCTGAAACTAAATTTATCTGTGCTTATACCTAACTCTTTTGATTATAAAAAAATCTTTGACTACTTAACTTTCAAAATAGTTGCTTATGCTGTCAATGTCTTCTCCGTTGGAATCTTCCAATCACAACCTCTTGTCCTATCGCTCCAATCCCTCCTCTAGATCCCCCAAAGCAGATGTGCCTCTGGCGTTTTGCCTCTACTAATTTGGGGGAACTGAGGAGGTACTATTCTGATTTTCCTTGGAATGACTACTGCTTCCGTGTCAGAGATCCGTCTCTGTGCACTGAGCGCATAGCAGAGGTGATAGTGTCTGGCATGGAGGCATACATTCCTCACTCTTTCTCTCGACCTAGATCTTTCAAGTCTTGGTATAACACAGCCTGTTCTCGTGGTATACATTATAGAAAGGTGGCCCACAAAGGATACTTGAGCCTTCCATCACCTGAATCTCATGCATTTTATATTTCTGTCCGGGGTCAAGCCGACCCATCCTCTGGCGACTCCTCAGCGTCCTCTTCCATCTTAATCCTCCGAGCCGGTGCAATCCTTCTAGGTGGCATTTAGATGGATCTGGCGTCTGGTGTGTGGATGTGGTGTTTAACGAGGGCTGTGCAACCCAGGTCGTGGTCCCCTTTAGAGAAGACGTCCGCGTACTGTGACAGTAATTGTCCCACCTCTCTGGCCTGCTCCTCTGATAGACCGGAAATACTCCTCTGCCATAAATCCTGCAGGTGAAAAAGGAATTTTCATGTCAAAATCCAGCGGAGCCTGGGCATGATTCCCGTATGCTCCTCTCGTTGCACCACTTCACACTTCCATTGCAACTTCCGGCACTGGTGGTTCAGAAGAGAGAATGACGACCACAATGCGTGCTTCCTCTGTCCCAAGTGGAATCAGGGTCCTCCCAATAGCTATTCCTTCAGGCATTTGTTGCTGTGAGGATGGACTGACTAGAGCCTCACCCTCCATCTTCCGGCTAAGACGGC
>NC_087182.1:12014880-12027380 GCF_035594125.1 Scylla paramamosain
GTGGATAAGTGTCTTGAAACCTCCCTCTTGAAGGACTTCAAGTCATAGGAAGGTGGAAATACAGAAGCAGGCAGGGAGTTCCAGAGTTTACCAGAGAAAGGGATGAATGATTGGGAATACTGGTTAACTCTTGCGTTAGAGAGGTGGACAGAATAGGGGTGAGAGAAAGAAGAAAGTCTTGTGCAGCGAGTCTTGTGTCGAGTTGATAGATGGAGGAATTGAGTTTTTGAGGCATTGAACAATACCAAGTTTGCTCTGCCCCAATCAGAAATTTTAGAAAGATCAGAAGTCAGGCGTTCTGTGGCTTCCCTGCGTGATATGTTTACCTCCTGAAGGGTTGGACGTCTATGAAAAGACGTGGAAAAGTGCAGGGTGGTATCATCAGCGTAGGAGTGGATAGGACAAGAGGTTTGGTTTAGAAGATCATTAATGAATAATAAGAAGAGAGTGGGTGACCGGACAGAACCCTGAGGAACACCACTGTTAATAGATTTAGGAGAAGAACAGTGACCGTCTACCACAGCAGCAATAGAACGGTCAGAAAGGAAACTTGAGATGAAGTTACAGAGAGAAGGATAGAAACCGTAAGAGGGTAGTTTGGAAATCAAAGCTTTGTGCCAGACTCTATATATATATATATATATATATATATATATATATATATATATATATATATATATATATATATATATATATATATATATATATATATATATATATATATATATATATATATCTGTGTGTGTGTGTGTGTGTGTGTGTGTGTGTGTGTGTGTGTGTGTTAGGGAAGACAGTGACAATAATTTCGTGGTGGAGTGTAGCGTATTAAATAATTTAATACACTTCACTTCACCAAACTATTGCCATTAAAATAACCTCCCACTCCCACCCTCCCCCCAATAAAAAAAAAAAAAACCTAAAAACAGCTTTTTTTTGGGGGGAAATGGTGCATATCAAAACTTATTACTATATCATATTGATAAAATAAGGTCTTGGTCATCCTTTTTTAGAGATTTTGGTGAAACTTTTGCTGTTGCCTTGGACATATCAAAAGCTTTTGATAGAGTCTGGCACAAAGCTTTGATTTCCAAACTACCCTCCTACGGTTTCTATCCTTCTCTCTGTAACTTCTTCTCAAGTTTCCTTTCTGACCGTTCTATTGCTGCTGTGTTAGACGGTCACTGTTCTTCTCCTAAATCTATTAACAGTGGAGTTCCTCAGGGTTCTGTCCTGTCACCTACTCTCTTCTTATTATTCATTAATGATCTTCTAAACCAAACTTCTTGTCCTATCCACTCCTACGCTGATGATACCACCCTGCACTTTTCCACGTCTTTTCATAGACTCCCAACCCTTCAGGAGGTAAACATATCACGCAGGGAAGCCACA
The DNA here is from genome assembly GCF_035594125.1 of Scylla paramamosain. NCBI lineage: Eukaryota > Metazoa > Arthropoda > Malacostraca > Decapoda > Portunidae > Scylla > Scylla paramamosain. The sequence goes on from NC_087182.1 coordinate 12,016,270, forward strand.
GAACGCCTGACTTCTGATTTTTCTAAAAATTTCTGATTGGGGCAGAGCAAACTTGGTATTGTTCAATGCCTCAAAAACTCAATTCCTCCATCTATCAACTCGACACAACCTTCCAGACAACTATCCCCTCTTCTTCAATGACACTCAACTGTCCCCCTCTTCTACACTGAACATCCTCGGTCTGCCCTTTACTTATAATCTGAACTAGAAACTTCACATCTCATCTCTAGCTAAAACAGCTTCTATGAAGTTAGGTGTTCTGAGACGTCTCCGCCAGTTTTTCTCACCCCGCCAGCTGCTAACTCTGTACAAGGGCCTTATCCGTCCATGTATGGAGTATGCTTCACATGTCTGGGGGAGTTCCACTCATACTGCTCTTCTAGACAGGGTGGAATCAAAAGCTTTTCGTTTCATCAACTCCTCTCCTCTAACTGACTGTCTTCAGCCTTTCTCTCACCGCCGCAATGTTGCATATCTAGCTGTCTTCTACCGCTATTTTCATGCTAACTGCTCTTCTGATCTTGCTAACTGCATGCCTCCCCTCCTTCCGCGGCCTCGCTGCATAAGACTTTCTTCTTTCTCTCACCCCTATTCTGTCCACCTCTCTAACGCAAGAGTTAACCAGTATTCTCAATCATTCATCCCTTTCTCTGGTAAACTCTGGAACTCCCTGCCTGCTTCTGTATTTCCACCTTCCTATGACTTGAATTCCTTCAAAAGGGAGGTTTCAAGACACTTATCCATCAATTTTTGACCACTGCTTTGACCCTTTTATGGGACTGGCATTTCAGTGGGCATTTTTTTTTTATTAGATTTTTGTTGCCCTTGGCCAGTGTCCTTCCTACATAAAAAAAAAAAAAACATCTATCTTTCCTTCTTACTGGAAGTTTGCCTATATTCAGCCTGTTCCTAAAAAGGGTGAACGTTCTAATCCCTCAGACTACCGTCCTATTGCTTTAATTTCCTGCCTCTCTAAATTTTTGAATCTATCCTCAACAGGAAGATTCTTAAACATCCATCACTTCATGACCTTCTATCTGATTACCAGTATGGGTTCCGTCAAGGCCGCTCTACTGGTGACATTGTGGCTTTCCTTACTGAGTCTTTTTTGGTGAAACTTTTGCTGTTGCCTTTGACATATCAAAAGCTTTCAGTAGAATCTGGCACAAAGCTTTGATTTCCAAATTACCTTCCTATGGCTTCTATCCTTTTCTCTGTAACTTTATCATAAGTTTAATTTTTGACCATTCTTTTGCTGCAGTAGTAGACGGTCATTCTTCTCCTAAATCTATTAACAGTGGTGTTCCTCAGGGTTCCGTCCTGTCACTCACTCTTCCTATTATTCATCAATGATCTAACCCAAACTTCTTGTTCTATCCACTCCTGCGCTGATGATACCACCCTGCACTTTTCCACGTTTTTTTCGTAGACGTCCAACCCTTCAGGAAGTAAACTGTTCTCGCAGGGAAGCCACAGATCATCTGACTTCTGATCTCTCTAAACTTTCTGATTGGGGCAGAGCAAACTTAGTCTTGTTCAGTGCCTCAAAAACTCAATTCCTCCATCTATCAACTCGACACAACCTTCCAGACAACTATCCCCTCTTCTTTAATGACACTCAACTGTCCCCCTCTTCTACACTGAATATCCTCGGTCTGTCCTTTACGTATAATCTGAACTGGAAACTTCACATCTCATCTCTAGCTCATCTCTATCTCATCTCATCTCATCATCTATCAACTCGACACAACCTTCCAGACAATTATCCCTTCTTCTTCAGTTACACTCAACTGTCCTCCCTCCTCTACATTGAACGTCGTCGGTCTGTCCTTTGCTTATACTTTAAACTGGAAACTTAACATCTCATCTCAAAACTAAAACAGCTTCTGTGAAGCTATTTGTTCTGAGTCGTCTCCGCCAGTTTTCCTTACCATTCTAGCTGCTAACTCTGTACAGGGGACTTATCTGTCCATGTATGGAGTATGCTTCACATGTATGGGGGATTCCACTCATACCGCTCTTTTAGACAGGGTGGAATCAAAAGCTTTTCGTTTTATCAACTCCTCTCCTCTAACTGACTGTCTTCAGTCTCTTTCATCACTGCAGTGTTGGATCTCTTGTTATCTTCTACTGCTATTTTCATGCCAACTGCTCTTCTGATCTTGCTATCTGAATGCCTCACCTCCTCCCGTGGTCTCACTGCACAAGATTTTCTTCTTTCTCTCATTCCTATTCTGTCTACCTTTCAAGAGTTAACCAGTATTCTCAGTCATTCATCCCTTTCTCTGGTAAACTTTGGAACTCCTTGCCTGCTTCAGTATTTCCTTCTTATAATTTAAACTCTTTCAAGAGGGAGGTTTGAAGACACTTGTCCTGTAATTTCTGACTACTGCTTTCGACTCTGTTCGGGGACTGTTACCTCAGTGGGCCTTTTTTTTTTTTTTTAATTGTGTTTTTGTTGTCCATGGCCGGTGTCCCTCCTTCACGAAAAAAAAGAAACGTAAACCGTTTTGTTTCACTCTAGATTATTTTTTAATTGCTTATTTAAACTGATTTACATATAAATATAAATGATAATAAAAAAATGAATAAAACCCTTCCAGTAAACAATAAATCTCCCCCTGCAGCAGTCACATCAGTCATAATAATTATTATTATATATATTCATCATTCATATATTTCATTCCACGTGCGGTGTTTCATCATTCATATATTTCATCCCACGTACTCACGTGGCCGGTCTATTTTAACCTTTTTCTTTTTCTGTCGCCCTCTCAAGGGAATACCATTTTCCTACATTCCTGCATTACCTTCTTGTCGTTCCTTTCTGGCCATTGATCAGAATTACGACCTCTGTGATTGGCTCCTTCATCCCACTTACAGACGCCTGATTGGCCATTTCTTCATCTCAGATTCTGATTTCTGATTTATTTCTTTTCACATAAATAGAGCCTGTACCGGTATCTAGAGACCAGTTCAAAGAGAGACCGGTTCAGAGAGAGAGAGAGAGATCGGACAGAGTAGAGTTTAGTTCAGTCCATCAGAGAGTTCAGATCAGAGACAGAGTCAGTCTTCAGAGAGAGAGAGAGAGAGAGAGAGAGAGAGAATCAAGTATCGTCACGTCTGTTGTAATCTGTGTCTCGGTATCAAGCGTGTACATCTCTGTCCATCATTAAATCAAGAAGAAGAATTATCAACTTTGTGTTCTTTTGCTCACACAATCAACCATAACACAAACCACTACCCATAATCTCCACGCTACCAACAATATTCATCAGAGAAGCAGTCAGCCACCACCATCTATCCTGCCACCGTCATCTTCAGCAACATCCAGTAAGTCAAGCAACCAGTGATCTCCCCGAAACTGGTGTGCAGCCTCATTCAAAATAGTGGTGTGCAGCCTCATTCAAAATAGTGGTGTGCAGCCTCATTCAAAATAGTGCTGTGCAGCCTCATTCAAAATAGTGGTGTGCAGCCTCATTCAAAATAGTGGTGTGCAGCCTCATTCAAAATAGTGGTGTGCAGCCTCATTCAAAATAGTGGTGTGCAGCCTCATTCAAAATAGTGGTGTGCAGCCTCATTCAAAACAGTGGTGTGCAGCCTCATTCAAAATAGTGGTGTGCAGCCTCATTCAAAACAGTGGTGTGCAGCCTCATTCAAAATAGTGGTGTGCAGCCTCATTCAAAACAGTGGTGTGCAGCCTCATTCAAAATAGTGGTGTGCAGCCTCATTCAGAACAGTGGTGAATCAATCTTACCAGAACAGTGGTGGCCAGCGGTATCCAGCTACTACCATACCAAAATCTCTCAGAACACTCCATCACCGTCCCCCCCCAAAAAAAAAAGAAAAAAAAAATCTAATGAATTCCTCAAACAATCAGTATGTTGGGTTTAACTTAAAAAAAACCCGGGTTTTTTTTTTACAATCCTGATTGAATGTGATTAAGAGTGAGATGTGAGATAAATTTGTACATACCCATTCCAGCCTTCATGCGCGGTCAGGTACACACCACAGCAGCACCCCAGGGCGGTCAGCATGCACAATAGGGATCCACAATTGCTGTCGTTGTCGGGTTCGTTTGGCTAGTGGCGGCTAAGCAAGCACACGGCATCTGTCTGGACTCAGTAGACTATTGAGAGAGGGAAGGGCAACAAAACAGTCTCACTGGCACTCGTGTCTTTATTGCCCGCACAGAGCAGTACCACAGAACACGAAGCACACTAACAGGCTACATTACAAATAAGGCTCGCACCACCGGGCCTCACTCAACAAAGCATCTCTTTCGCTGGGTAGAGCGTCCCACCTCATAGTACAGCGGCACTGCGCAGCTCGCCAACAGTGTCGCACAGTTATCTCCTCCAGTGGTCCACGCCGTAACGGAACACGCACACCTCAGTGTCAGGTACTCACTGTCTCAGACTGCCCGGGCACACAAACCTCACAGCATGCCCAAGGGTTCAGTCACGTAGTGGCAGCGGCGGGCGACTAGCGTCTTAGCGTAAGACAAGGGGAGCGTATTGCAGACTATCGGTACACGTGTTGCGTAGGCGGAAAAACAGGCTCTCTCTCTCTCTCTCTCTTGGGGGCCACCACAGCTCCTTATATAACGTCGGTTCCTCCGTGATTGGCCAGCACACTGCTGCTCTCCCGACCAATCACCTTCCATGCCACTTTCGGTCTCTCCAGGCTGCCTCAGCTTACAACTCATGCATCAATGCCAATGCCTAACTTCACTACCCGGCGGCACAGTGCTACCAACGTCACCCCCGGTTGCAACATTATCTTCCTTTTCGAAATGGTCATCCCGACTGTTCACTGTCACTATATGTGCCTCTGCACTAACAAAAACATCAACATGACACATTACTTAAAACATTACAGTAGATGTAACATACAACCTCCCTCCAACAGGAGATAATGCCCTCACGGTAGCGTCTTCTTCGTCTCGTGGCGTGACTCTTTTCAGGGTGCGGCAGTGATGTAGATATTGGCTGGCATCCAACCTATTCGTGTAGCGATCATCGTTTCCCGAGGAACAGATTCACAACAGGGTACTAGCGGTGTCGGGGGAGGCGGCTTTTGCGTCTGCCACTGCTTCCCTGCCGGTGCCTGGCCCACCGCTCTGCTGCCTCAGCTTCCCTGCGCTCCGAGCCGTCGCCTGCCGAGGAACAGGCATCCCCGCGCCTCATGCCCTTTATTCCATCATGCTCCTACCAGCGCCAGGAATACCGGCCACAGCCAGGCCCAGAGCCTTCCAGACTGGTGCCGACGACCTAGGCAGACGCCTTAACGCTCCTCACGCACCGACGTCCTCCTCCCAGGCTCGGCACGGCGGCACACTTACCAGTGGCGCATCCAGCCGCCACTTAGCAACCTCCAGCACATCGCTCATGCCGCCACGTCCCTCACACGAGCGTCCGCTGTCCATTCATGACCGTCACCAGCCACCTGGACGTCCTCCGCCGTGCTTGTCACCAGCACTGCCCACTGATGCTACTAGAGCCAGTACCTCACTCCAGGTGGAAATGCTCGACCCTGGAGTGGAGCTGCCCGGTCCAGCGGCATCTCCAGCCTCGACCATCATGGGGCCCAGGCAGTCCCTCCAGAGTTGTCCTCCATGGCCACAAGTCCAGCGGGCAGTCCTGCAGGACACACTTCACCCTTGAGCGCGGTCCACGTACCTGGCTGCACCACTGCCCCTTCTGCTGTCCACCACCGCCAGCGTCCACTGCATCCGGCCGCACCTATGCTGCTCCCGGTGGCCAGCTTTCCCGCCTTCCGCCACCGAGCATGATCCTCGCACCTGACCACGTCGCCGCGTCTCCCGGTGGTCCAGTTTCGCCTGGCCAGGAGTCAGCTTGGCGGCACTTCTCGCCGGTAAATCCACCAAGTATGTGGGCAGTGCGCGCTATACGAAATCCGCGCCGCTGCCCCCTCCACTCGGGCCGCTGTTCACCGCTGTTTCGCGTGCTCGGGCTGGTGTGCTGACGTTTCCATTCCTTCTTTTCTTCGAGGCTCGGCATCGCAGCCCCAGTTCTCCCTCAGCAACAACAGGACTTGCTGCAGGGCCCTCCACCTATTCAGCAGAGCCTAACGGGAACAAAGGCACCTCTTCACCGCGTACCTACATTGTCATCCTCCCGAAGTCGATACAAGCTGTACTCTGAACCAGGAAATCCAGCCCCAGCAAGCAGGGTTCCTCCATGTCGGCGACGTAGACTGGCAGCTCCTCTTCGACGCGACCCACTGCAATCTTGGACGTCACAAGGCCGTGGAGAGTCGTACAGTGGCTAGTGACACCACTCAACTGCCACATGAGGTTTCTGAACTGCCACCACCTCCCTGGCGAACGTACCCCCAGCGCCGATGTCCACTACGAGACGACAAGGTCGGTCATCTACTGCACCCGGCACCCGGACCGCTAGCGGCACTTTACACAGAAGAGGGGCTGGGAAGACTCTTTTGAGGAGCTGCTCGTGCCCCAAGCCTAGCCGCATTTCCCTCCACCAACACAGCGTCCTTCAGCTACTGGCAGGAACCGCGGCGGTGGCCCGACCGTCCGCAGTTCCAACAGCAAGCCCTGGGAGGGGAGCGAGTGCGCAAGTCATCCAGTGAGCGCGTCTTCCGCTCACTCCGACACTCACTCCAACGGTGGCCACGCCGACCACACTTCCATCAAGCACCACGGAACTCACCTGGGCTGGCAACCATCTTCTTTCTTGGCGTTGCTGGCTGTATCTGCGTGCGGCGGACACGATAGTGGCGGTGGGGCTTGGCTAGGGCAGAATCAGGCGTTGCCACTCTCCCCTTAGTGTACAGGAACGCCTAAAACTCCATAGCTTTCGCCAACGCCTCCTGCACATCTGGGTGTGCCTGCTTCATACAGATTTACACCTGCTGGCTCCCAAGGCATTCTACGATAGAATCGCGGGCCAGTACCTCCACCATGTCCGGGGCGGCTGGGTATGTGCCAGAGATGGTGTATTCGTATTTGGTATTCGTAATCGAATACACTATTTGGATGTATTTGTATTCGTATTCGAATACTCGTCATCTGAAATCAAAGTATTCGCATTCGTATTCGAATACTTGGGAAAAAGTATTCGTATTCTTCGAATAATATGCCGAATAATCTTAAATCCATCATCAGAAATAATAGTTATTGTTCCTTCCAAGTTACAAATCTTCGTTCCTGTTTGTCCGACGTGTATGATATATATATATATATATATATATATATATATATATATATATATATATATATATATATATATATATATATATATATATATATATATATATATAATAGAAGTGAGATCTATAGCAGGATACTAGAAAATACTTGGCTATTATAATTTGATATAGGTATTTTGTTGTGTTTCTCTCGGTACAACATAGGCATATACTTGAAAATTTTGAAAAACAAATATGTCTAGGTGTGATAAACATGTACAGAATACTGGCATCAGTTATAAATTCATGACGTCATTTTGCTATTGAATAACTTCAGTACCATATTAGGCTCATTGCCGAGCTACCTACATGAAAAATGATTTTCTACGAAAAGTATTCATGAATGCATTTCCGAATACTCTCATGAAGTATTCGTATTTGTATTTGAATCATCAGTATTTCAGTGTATTCATATTCGTATTCGTATTCGTATACACAGTTATTATATTCACCCCATCCCTGGTACGTGCGCCGTACCAACGACTCAACAGACTGAGCCAGCTGCGGCAGTTGACTCACCCCGCTGACGCACTCGGTCCTTCACTCGTTCCCAGTACACCTCCGACCGGAAGACACTGCCAAAGCGCCTCCTCAGCGCCTCTACCACCCTCCTGTAGGACGACTGCTGCTCAACCGTCAGGTGTGCCAAGATCTCCTGCGCTGGTCCATGCAGACTGTAGACGCTGTCACGTCTATAAGGGATCAGGATGACAAACGACCCAGTCGTTTACTCGCTTTAATGCGGTTAACCTGTAGTGGCAATTAATTTGACATCAGCACGAGTATTGAAATACAAGAAAACGTCCGCATGCACGTAAGGCACATAAGCATCATAAAGAAGTAACATTCTGTCATAACAGAGAGCAATATAATAACCAAATACATGATGGTTTACGCCTTAACAAGCTGTCAGAACAATAGAGACACAAATGCAATACATATAATAATATTCAATATTCAGTGTACTTTGACTTAACCAGAATGCAACACTTACTACTATGAGCGTCGGCGTTTGAGGGTCTAGGGTTTATGGAGAAAGCAGAGCGAGTCGCGACACCTCTCTCCCTGAAGCCTGGACACAATCTGCCCCCTTCTGAGGCCGCTGGGCCAGATATGCGACCCCGGGTGACCCGTCCCCCTACAGAGGTCCCTCTGTGCCTTATCTACCCTACGCGCCATGTCATCAACTTTACCGCGTAAACACAACCCTCACTACCTCTCTACAGCTAAGCTAGTTCCTCCCACACAACTTCACTACTGCAATTAACTACTATAATGAATGCAGTTTCCTTAGTTTCTACTCTTTCCTTAGTGTTACACATGCTTCGTATTAGTCTCTCGCCACCAGCCTCACAGGACCTTGTGAGGCGACACAGCTGGCGACTACACAGACTGTCCACCAACTGGAACACCTTGTCCTCACCGCTCCAGCCCTGTTCTCGGGCGAGCAGCTCAAACCGGGCCTGGTACGCATCCCAAGCCACTGTATGTCAGCTCTCTGTGCCATTGCAGCAAACATGCTCTTCAGTTCCTCTCGCAGCTACTGGACACTCTTCTTCACCCCCTTAGCACCTGTCCTCTGAGTCAGACGCTTGCTTGCCCGGCCTCACCAGCCAAAGCTGCACAGCTAACAAATCCCAGTCTCCTGACACCAAACTGTTGTGCACGCTCCTTCCAGCCTTCTGGCGCGGTCAGGTACACACTTAACAGTGCAGCAGACCATGGCGGTCAGCATGCACAATAGGGATCCACAACTGCTGTCGTTGTCGGGTTCGTTTGGTTAGTGGGGGCGAGGCACGCACACGGCATCTGTCTGAACTCAACAGACTACTGAGAGATTGAAGGGCAACAAAACGCTGTCTCACTTGCCCTCGTGTCTTTATTGCCCGCACAGAGCAGTACCACAGAACACGAAGCACACTAACAGGCTACAGTACAAGTAAGGGTTACACCACCGGACCTCACTCAGCAAAACGTTTCTATCGCTGGGTAGAGCGTCCCACCTCACAGTACACTGCACAGCTCGCCAACGGTGTTGCACGGCTGTCTCCTCTGGTGGTCCACGCCGTAACAGACCACACAGGTGTCACACACACACTTCAGTGTCAGGTATTCACTGTCTCAGACTGCCAGGTCACACAATCCTCACAGCATGCTCCGGGGCGCAGTCACGTAGCGACAGCGGCGGGCGACTAGCGTCTTAGAATAACAAAGGGAAGATATTGCAGACTGTCGGCACAGGTGTTGCGTAGGCAGAAAATGGACGCTCTGTCTCTCTTGGGGACCGCCACAGAGCCTTATAAAATGTCGGTCCCTTCGTGATTGCCCAGCAAGCTGCTGCTCTCCCGACCAATCACTTTCCATGCCACTTACGGTCTCTCCACGCTGCCTCAACTTGCAGCTAATGTATCATTGCCAATGCCTAATTTCACTATCCAGCGGCACAGTGCTACCAACGTCAGCCTCCACCCCCGTCGCAACATTGTAGCATGTTGGGGGTGCCGCCACAGAGAGACGCGCTGCCCCTCTGTCCTGGAACGCCATACTCACAGCCTTCCCTTTGTTCACAGGATGTAATTGTTGAGTACAATCTGTAGGTTATGTTAAATGGGCACAGTCGAAGGGAGTAAGGCAAGTATGTCTCGGTGGTTGAGTGCGGTGGAGCAGCACGTATCCTGTACCTCTTCCTTGCCTCTGGTCATGTAATGGCGGTATTCGTATCATATAGTTGTGCTTAGGGAGCGACGGCCGGTCTTCTGACTGCCTCTCTTAAACTTTCGACCTGGGAGAATAATTCTGAATTAGATTTTTAGGAGGCTGGAAATGCTTGTCATTTAATTGGGAGTGTATGGTGAAAATTTGGGTGTTGAGTTCTGTTCTTGTTCTCATAAATTCATGTGAGTTAAATTGTGAATTAATTATAGTGAAATAGTTATTAAATAAATTTATTTATTTTGTGAGGTGAGCTGTCTTTCTTCATCCCAGTTGCATCTACTCCTTTTGTTAAAAAAACAGAACAACGCTTATAATTTCATTACTCTGAAGAATCATCAGTGGCTGTAAACAAAATAATGCTACCAAATAATTATTTTTTAATGCTCGGACATGTTACCAAGTAACAAAAGATAAAGTAAAAAATAAAAGGTAAAGAAATATTATAGAACCTGTTCTATATTTATTAAGTAAAGAGTTAAAAGGCAAAGAAACATTTAAAGTTAATGAAAAAAAATAAATAAATAAACTAATCAAACTTGGCTGCAACAGACCACGTCACCACACGTGGTGGCTTAACGGTAGGATCTAAGTTGATTGTAACTTACAGGAAAAGGGCACTGTAGCTGGGAACCGACAGCCACTATTGGTCATAAAACAAGCAAAATGTGGAGAATTTCCCAGGTAGGTCACAGTGAAATACTGGGAGAGGCTAAGATGGACTGGGAGAAGCTAGGATGACTGGGAGAAACTGGGATGGATTGGGGTAGCCAGGATTAAGGTAGAATTAAGTCTTTAACTTAGCCTGGATTAAGGTAGTTATATTAAGTTAGGTTTAAGACTAGTAGTAAGGGAATAACCAAACGACATGGATCAGTTTGAAGAAGGTGCAGTGGGTGTTTAACGAGGAGGCGGGAACTCAGGGTCTTAGCCATGGACGACCACTGTAGCTGTGCCAAGCTAAGTGGGTGAGGCGACGAGTATGGCCGCGGGAAGATGATGATCAGCTCAGATGAAGCAGGAGCAGGAGCAGCTGACAGGCGTAGGGGCCTAGTAAGGAGAGGCGGAGAGCAGGAACAGTGTGATGAGCAAGTGACGACTTGGGGCGAGCACAGGCTCGGCAGGAAGCACGCCGGGAGAGCGAGGTGGCTGGGTTAGAGTGGCGG
>NC_087182.1:12032380-12042380 GCF_035594125.1 Scylla paramamosain
TCCTGTACACTGCCCTCATATGTCGCCAAAGTGTTCAGGGTGTGGCGTTAACCTGCGTCCACTCCACCTGGCCTCAGCAGCTATACCTCGTGCCGCACAACACTGCCCATCCCTGCGTACTCTATTGCACGTATAAGACATAATTCAAACACAATCGTGACTGGTTCTTACGTTTGCGGGACCTGGAGCCGCAGTCCACCTCGTGGGGATAGTAACACGGGTAGCGGTTGTCAATGATCTTATCGTTGAAAAGTAGGCCGTCGGGGCACAGCCGTTCATATTTCACACCATTTACACATTTGTAGTACTTGTCGCACTGCTCTCTGTCAGGGAAGTACCTTTCGCCTTTCTGAGGGCACGACTGGCCCAGTACTGTGGAGAAAGGTACAGTAATGCATAAGGATAAAATTGGAATAAAACATACCTGCAAAGTCCTTGTCCCACTTCTCAAAAAAAAAAAATAAATAAAATAAATAAATAAATAAATAAATAAATAAATAAATAAATAAATATATATATATATATATATATATATATATATATATATATATATATATATATATATATATATATATATATATATATATATATATATATATATATATATATATATATATATATCAGGTGAACAAGGGCAAACCAGGAATTCTTAATTTCTTGAAGTTGCAGGATTTCATCTAACGCAAAAGGCATGATCAGGCAATTCATGGCTTGGAGAAGGTGTGGAGTCCTCATTGTGAAAAGAGCCACCCATGTGTTACATCCTTTGTAGTCCACTTGTTTACAAAGAAATCCATCCCAATAGCTTGAACGATGTTCCGTAGGAGTGGTGAGAAGTTGAACTCTGGGCCAGGCTATGATGACACTAGATAACAACACTATGTAACAAAATTTCACTCTTGTCTTGTCCTTGGCCCCAAACCATAATTTTCCAGTTATTTCCATCTAAACAAAATAGAAAAAAAAAGTTATTTTGATCCTAAAACTTTGTTTTTGTGGTTAGAACAACAAATTTACATTTTTGCCGTATTTCATTACAGTATGGGTAACTATTGGTTTTCATGTCAGGTAAAGAGCTTTGCAGAATCTTAATTGCTTATCTAATTGCATGGGAAAGTCGCATCACAAAAGGTGAAATGGTATCAAGAGGCTGCAGATGCATTCTGCTACATATGTGGTCAACTCATCAAGACAAAAGCAAAGAAGTTATCAAGACAAGAGCAAAGAAGTTCTGTGACAGCATCTGAGAAAATGGTGAAATGTTGCTATTTTGGGGTAAAAAATCATTCTAAAAGCCACAAAAACAAAGTTTGATAGAAATAATGGTAATTTTCTAATGTTTTCCAATGAAAAGAGTTGAAAACTAACTAACACTTGCTTGTCAAAGACAAAAATCGAGTTATATAGCGTAGTTTCCAAGATACAGATGAGGTGACAGGCTGCTGTATTAATTTTGCTTTTACACAACACGTAAGCCTTTCATTATTAGTGCGGACAAAAACATACCCTCTTAGGAGTTAGAACTCTCCAGAGGAAGAAAAAGGATACGTAATCCTGCAGAGTGGAAGAAAAGTATCACTAAAGGACGAAGGTACATCGGGGAAGCCTACGTGAATTTTGGGAGTATCGGATGATTTTATTATTTCTTTATATTCTATTATTGTTTATACCGGTCTATTTTCATAACATTTATTAGCTCTTTTGTTTTAGTTTCTTCCAGTTTAATATTTTAAGCTTGTATCATTTTCTTCGTTTGTGTTCATCTTAGAAGTACTTGTATGCCGCTTACGTTTCTGCTTCGTAAAATTAATATGTTCACTAAAAAGAAGACTTTTTAATGGTTGTGATTCCCCCATTAGTACATAGAAAATAAAACAACTTGATAGAATAAAGGAAATAAACAATGTGTAGTTATTAGATGTAATTTTAATATAGCTGTGTGATATCCTTAAAAAAAATCGTATCGAAGAAGACTAAATAGTTGTAAAGGGCATAAATTACTGAATATTTTCATACCAATCAATACTTTCTATCTCACTCCATTGAAGAGGTATCGCATTTTCAAACTCACAAAATTTTGACGGCGTTTTTCTCCATTTTTAATTTTCGCCGTTTACGTTACTCTGACTCTAGACACCTCATATATATATATATATATATATATATATATATATATATATATATATATATATATATATATATATATATATATATATATATATATATATATATATATATATATATATATATATATATATATATATGTGTGTGTGTGTGTGTGTGTGTGTGTGTGTGTGTGTGTGTAAGAAAAAGCAGTGTCAATCCCATTAATTATTACAACTTAAAGTATATATTATTCATATCAATTACAAATGAACATTATTGTATAACCATATGACAGAGAGAGAGAGAGAGAGAGAGAGAGAGAGAGAGAGAGAGAGAGAGAGAGAGAGAGAGAGAGAGAGAGAGAGAGAGAGAGAGTTAAGGGATAGTATACCAAGAGAAATCAACCTTAAGACCATCTTTCACCTGATATACAGTTTCTTCTCTTTCATCTATATGCACACACACACACACACACACACACACACATATATATATATATATATATATATATATATATATATATATATATATATATATATATATATATATATATATATATATATATATATATATATATATATATATATATATATATATATATATATATATATATATATATATATATATATATATATATATATAAAACTTTAGATTAGATGATGTAGCTTATCACAAACACCCTAATAATGGTCATAATATCCGTTATTGTTTGCATTTCTTTTGTGTTTGCGTTTTCTCCTCCGTCTAACTGTTTTTTCTCCATTCATGCATTACATCTCTGGTTATTATTGTTCATTGAAGGTTAGTGTGTGTCAAGAGGAAAACGTCGTAGGGAGGACACGAGGCAGCCGTGGGATTGTAGCACTTATTCAGGGAGGTTCTCCCTTACAGAATGTGAGTGAAAGAGAAAGTCGTTACTTGGTAATCTCACCCACCGTGTTTACCTTTCTTATCACTGATACGGAAGGCGGGGAGATTGTTATGTTGATGAATAAAAGTAATAGGATATTATTGTTTTGTTACTATGGATCTTCATGATGAGGCTGTTGTTCACTGTCCAAGCGACGGGGAAGAACTGGAAATCTAGGAGTGGCCTATAAGTGGCGGAGGGAAGAACACAGGGCGGGAGGGGAGGGGAAGGGAGAATTTTCCCCTTCTCTCTCTCTCTCTCTCTCTCTCTCTCTCTCTCTCTCTCTCTCTCTCTCTCTCTCTCTCTCTCTCTCTCTCTCTTTATTCCCTTAAAATCTGCCTCCTAGACTTGTCTACACAAACAAGCATTGCTCACCGTTAATCCTTTGTTGCTCTTCTTCCTGTTTCATATCGTCAGTCTGTCATTTACTTATAATAACTGCTTAAGATCCAAAGGTCTCTTGCTGCTTGATATTTGCTTTTGTCTACCTGTATTCACTTATGACACGTTCTGCTACATATGGTCTGTTGTTCTTTACTGTTGTTTTTTTTGTCATTATTATCATCAGCATTGCTTTGGTGAAAGAATGATACCTGAAGGGTTGACGTGGGGCTCCAGAATGGTTCTCGATCCTCCAGGGAGACGCAGGTCCGCACAGCCACCAGTGCCAGAGGCAAGGGAGGTAGAGGGAGCAGTAGCGGGCGAGGGTGGTGGGATGGGGCCAGAACGAGTGAGACAAGATAGAGGCAACTGATAGGGCCGAGAGGGAGCAGATCTCGTTCGCTGAAAAGTGAACTGTGCTATATAAGCAATGCTAAATGCTAAACAGTCATGGAGACTCACCTCTTTCATGCCAAGCATTAGAACTTGGAAGAATAACTGAACTGAGTTTGAAGCCAGCATTTTAGAACAATTTTCATTTTCCACAAAAATGATTAGTTTTGTTTTTATAAGTTTTTCTATTGATGATACTGCAATAATGAAAATACCTCTGCAAACCTTAATACCTTCTACATGAGCCTGTTAAGGGAGGTCTAGGTAAGACACTGAAACATTTGAGAGTCCCATTAGATCAATGGCACTGATAAGGAATAAGAGAGATAGAGGATATGTATGATGACAGTACTGGTGATATAGTGGAAGAGACTGATTAGATGGAGTGTATAGTGGCAGTAGTGGTGATATAGTACAAGAGACTAGAGATTAGAAGGTATGTATGATGACTGTACCGGTGATAAAGTGGAAGAGACTGATTAGACGGGATGTATGATGGTTGTAGTGGTGATATAATAGAAGAAACTGATTAGAGGGTATGTATGATGACAGTAGTGATGATATGGAAGAAGAGAGGTAGAGGGTATGTATGATGACAGTAATGGTGATATGGAAGAAGAGAGGTAGAGGGTATGTATGATGACAGTAGGGATGATATGGAAGAAGAGAGGTAGAGGGTATGTATGATGACAGTAGTGATGATATGGAAGAAGAGAGGTAGAGGGTATGTATGATGATAGTAGTGATGATATGGAAGAAGAGAGGTAGAGGGTATGTATGATGACAGTAGTGATGATATGGAAGAAGAGAGGTAGAGGGTATGTATGATGACAGTAGTGATGATATGGAAGAAGAGAGGTAGAGGGTATGTATGATGACAGTAGTGATGATATGGAAGAAGAGAGGTAGAGGGTATGTATGATGACAGTAGTGATGATATGGAAGAAGAGAGGTAGAGGGTATGTATGATGACAGTACTAGTGATATAGTGGAAGAAGAGACAGACTAGAGGGTATGCATGATGAATCTGTATTGCACACATCTGCTTGATACTACTTCAGTTGATATTGTCCTCAGCTGTCACTGGGCAGGCTGAGATTTGTGCCGCACTCGCGATGTTATGAAATCCCCACATAACGAGCAATTACTGTATATGATCTAGACCAGGGGTTCTTAACCTTTTGATGGTTCCATATCCCCAATGGATTGTCGAATATGGTCTCATACCCCCTTCCCTTGACTGTTCAAATAATTATCACCAATCCTATTATTTGCCAGTATGTCTTCCAGATACGAGTATTTCAATCGCTTGAATTTACTGTACTTTAGATACGGATTACTAGGAAAAAAACATAACCATTGATAATTTTATTATTTTTTTACTGAAAGCAAAATTAATAAAGTTATAGTTCCGTTTAATTATAAAAAAAAAGAACAACATAAATGTGCAAGTTTTTAGTCCCTCGACTACATAAAAACATAACCATTGCCACTATATTGCTAACTCCCGTTAGCAATATAGTGTAGCAAACACACGCACACACACACACACACACACAATGTATAACAGAAATATAGATACACTCACACGAAAATGTGAATAAGAGATGGACGGAAAAAATACTCTTCTCTCCACGACGCCAACAGCTCAACTGACAACTGATGACAACGGCCAAATTTAAAACACTGGAAAGAGTCAACCGCCGTCATGTAGGGTAGCGCGCGCATCTCACTGGCAGAGGGGGAAACTACCAGTACCCAGAAATCGAGTCCCAGATCCCCGGCCTTTGGTTCCCATACCCCCAAGGGGTATGGATACCCCCGGTTAAGAACCCCTGATCTAGACGATCCTAGAGTGTGGCGTGAAAATGGTCGCAGCCATACTCACTGGACTGTGAGCACTAAGGTGTCTCCTCTAGGATGTAGCTAGCGAGTGCGAGTCCCGCACGTGATTCTTATGACAAGTAAATTACTCGTGTGTAGTGATGAGCAAGAAACACATATGACACAATAACGTGTACTTGATATTTATTGTTACAAATGCAAAAATACATAACAGAATGACGTCATGGATACTTAAGTACTTAAAATCGTCAGAAGGAATAAGCGACCATTTCAGTTCATTAAAATTTCGTCATGGATTAAGAGATGATTCCTCTGATAGACTTTGTAGATAGCTGTTGACAAACATGATTTTTATATCAAATAATCCTATGTTCAATAACACGTTCATCCTTATACTACTGCTCAGCCTTATGTGATGGTAAAGTTAAGTGAAACATTCATTGCACTAGTAAATTTTTTTTCGATACTCTTCTGAACCTGCGTCACTGATGAACTGATTTGTGTGTGTGTGTATATATATATATATATATATATATATATATATATATATATATATATATATATATATATATATATATATATATATATATATATATATATATATATATATTATATAGGTATATATATGAAAGCTTAAAGGCTTAATGGTTGACAGTAAAGGCACATGAAAAGCGTGCTGGTATATAGATGATAAAGACCCTTAGTTTGCTCTGTATATTTAGGAACAGGCCCTTTAGACTCGCCAACCAGCTTCCAATAGTCACCATAACCTAAGCTAAACATCAGCTAAGCAGAGTTGTATAGGAAAGGTTCACCTCCAGGAGAGATAACAGAGGCAAGGGTTTGAAGACCTATTTGTTCGTAATGTCTGGGATGGAACTCAAGAGCGTTGATCATGACACAACAGTATTAGTAGCTTGGATGTTGCGGAGTCAGTTGTTTTGGAAGACCTTCAATAGAAGTAAAGTGACACATCGTGGAGGTAATGTTTCTTTAACCAACCGTGTGTGTGTGTGTGTGTGTGTGTGTGTGTGTGTGTGTGTGTGTGTGTGTGTGTGTGTGTGTGTTGCTATGTATTGCTGTGTGTGTTGCTCTCTACTACTACAGATTTAGTTCTGTGGTTGGCTTTTTCGCTCCGTCAGCTATTTCCTCAGGGCGTTGAGCTCTACGAGTATCTGTTTCCTCTAGGCGGCGTTGTATGCCCTCTTCAGCTACTTCCGGTACAGCGCAAGGTCTTAGGACGAGTAGTAGTCTTGGCTGAGGGAGAGGAAAGTGACAGTAATGTTTAGATAACGTAACCACGGAACATGAATCATATTATCCAGTGTTACTGTATACTCAATTTTTTTGTGTTTTAAAACTTACTTGACCTTTGTAGTGTGAGGCAGCGTCACCGTACTAAATACCTACAGTCTTAACTTCGGCTAACAATTACTTACCATCCCTGTACTAAGCTGGGGTCCGCGCATTGTTGGGTCGCTTCGTTATACACGAGACCCAGTTCGCAGTAGTGTGCTCTAGGATTTCCGTTATCACAGACGAAGTACTCGCGGCAGTCCCTGTGTGACTTGTGTTGTGTGTAACCACTCACCCCCGGCGTAGCGGGGCATGAGAAGCCCAGGAAAGCTTTAAAGTAGCCATGAGTAAGTTAGATAACACAGTTTAAATTTGATAACACTTGTTCTTTTATGGACAACAAAATCATTGTTTTTCTTCTGACAAAATCTAGATGGAGTTGATAAATCATGTAATAGATAAATAATATTGCAAACAAGTCTCTTCCCAAAATATTTAGTTGGTAAAGGGACCGACAAGACCTGACCCGGAGCATCAGCATCACAATGAGTAACCCTCGGTGATATCCCACTGAGGAGAAAATTCATCAGCGTTTGCAGCTTGAAAGTAATCTAGAGATTTGGTTTCCCTTATATTAAACTGTATTATATCGTTATATTATTTTATATTACGTTACATTATACTATATCTGTCTTTGACAATATTAAGGCTCCAGCTTCAGGTCATCTCGCTTGTCCTGAAATACGCATCCTCACTCAATGCAAAGGTAGATTTCATGTTTGCATGGTATCTTACCAACAGCGTCACAGTCGGGAGATTCATCGGGCCACTCGCAGCGGTAGGTGACGGACGAGAAGGCGAGGCCTGGGGGACAGTCCTGTCGGTAGGCGACGCCGTTGACGCAGTTAAAGAAGAAGCCGCACTGTGCTCTGTCCCCAGAGCCAAAGTAGCCCCACTGATGAGGGCAGTTCTCTGTTGGCTGCGGTGGCTCTGTGGTAGGAAGGAAAAGTCTTTACGTAGCTCTCTGGCCTGACTTCATCTTGTACACTGACCTCATATGTTGACAAAGTGTTCAGGGTGTGGCGTGAACCTGTGTCCACTCCACCATGTCCCAGTAACTATCCCTTGTGCCGCACAACACTCTCCATGTCCTCTACACTCCATAGCACTCATAAGACACTATTCAAACAAATAATCACGACTGGTACTCACGTCTGCGGGTCCTGGAGCCGCAGTCCACCTCGTTGGGATAGAGACAGGGGTAGCGGCCGTCAGTGATCTTGTCGTGGAAAAGGAGACCATCCGGGCACAGCCGTTCATATTTCACACCATTTATGCATTCATAGTACTTGTCGCACTGATCCCTATCAGGGAGGTACCGCGCGCCTCCCAAAGGGCACGACTGACTCAGTACTGTGGAGGAAGGCACTGTTTATGACACAGTAATGCATAAGGGTAAAATAGGAATAAAGCATAACTGGAAAGTTTTTGTCTTATTGTTAAGGAAAAAAGAAAGAAAAAGAATATATATATATATATATATATATATATATATATATATATATATATATATATATATATATATATATATATATATATATATATATATATATATATATATATATATATATATATATTTTTATTTTTTTTTTATTATTTATTACGAGTGGCGCCGTGAAGAGAAAGAGAGAGATAACAAGAAGAAAGAAAGAAATAGAGAGAGGTAGAGAAAGACAGAAGATGGCTGATGCACGACAAATGTTTGCCGGCACTCCACAGTTTACGCTCACACTTAGTCTTTTCTCATTTTTAATTTTGCCAACTTCCTTTTGTCCCATCAAGTTGAGTTCCATTCATAATATAGTAGAAGAGTTGCCCTGCTTTGTAGAGTGATCAGATTCCATTCAGCCCCTGTAATTAACCCGTAATAATTTTTGAAACACTGTATTCTTTTACTGGGAAGTTTGTTAGTTGTGTATAGAGCAAAGCGAGGCGTGTTGCCTGCCTCCTCCCCTTTCCTGTGCTTCTCATGTTATTCTCCCTACCCCCTTGTCTTGTGACCCAACCAACGCTACTGAGCGCGGGTGACGCCGTCTGTTCAGTTGGATTTGTTTGGTCGCTAGGAAAGGACGTAGGTAGCTTGCGGGAGTGGTGGAGAGCTGGCACAGGGGGATTTTTGTATATTTTAGAGGACTATACGTATTAGTTACAATTGGAGGAGTAGTAGTATTACGCCCCTACTGTGCTAGGTGGGATAAGCACTTCGCTGGACTTGGCAGGTGTAGTGCCAGATAACTTAGGCAGATTACTAGTCTTACATCTCCGCCACAACGTCCTGATCGTTTCGTGTCCTGTTTGGAATCTGAGAGTTCTCTGAACATCTTTGGTCAAATTGGTTATTTGTCTCGTTGGTTTTTGGAACTTTGAAACCAAAGTATATCGTCATACTTTGCTGGTTGGTAGCTATCTCCTCTCTCCTCGGGCTTTACCGTATACAGGTGGTATTTGGCTGTTCTCTGGAAGACTGTAAATAGACTGCTTGCCAGTAGATGGATATAATGTTCTGTGAGTGTTGGTGGTTTTATTATTCGTCTTGTTAGCTGTCCATCTTGGGGAGCGAGCTGTTGTCCCTGTGAATCGTCCTTGTGTGTTTTTTCTGGCCATAGGATATTCTTTTTTTTTTTTTTTTATGTTTCGTGTTATGTTGTCTGTTTTCTTACGAGACTCATCAATTTCGAGGTGATAAAGTCTGTCTTCTGAGAGAGTAGGGACAAGTTGAACTTGAACAAGAGTACTACAATATTCTGGCGGGAGTGGGTAGTTGCTCCTGCGGGCTGTAGCCCCAGAATATTATAGCCTCGTCTTTGTGGTGTCTTTTGTGACTGTCTTCCTTGAACGTGCCTATGTGAGTCCTTTTCCAGCTCTTGTGATAAGTTAATGGGCATTGTATGTTTTCTATTCCTGCATAGGAGGCAGGAATGACGATCTTGGAGGTATCTGTTATGTACAACTCATGAGTGACCTGATTCGTGTTGTATAGCCTTGCACTAGGCTGTTGGTATAGCTTAG
>NC_087182.1:12047380-12079880 GCF_035594125.1 Scylla paramamosain
GCATTATTTATTATAGTATTACATAAGTGAGGCAATAAAACATTATAAATGAGTAGTTTTCCGTGATTTACGCTTATACTGTAAATTGCTTTCACTAATCGGCCCCCAAATATAGTCTCCCATCATGTTTTCATTATACGAGTATGACCCTTGGTAGCGGCGTTCAAAGTCCAAGTATATCCTAATGGAAGCGCTCGCCTTTTTCCTCAGAGTACACCGCCGTGTTCTTAAATTTATCAAGATGAGCGTCAAGGATATGGACTTTGAGGGACATCCTGCAACCCATCTTCCCGTAGTTTCTCACCAAGGTCTCAATATACTCCACATAGTTTTCGGTTTTGTGACTCCTCAAGAAGCCAAGAGCCACTGCGACAATGCTGTTCCATGCAACTTTCTCTGTCCTACTAAGCATCTATATATATATATATATATATATATATATATATATATATATATATATATATATATATATATATATATATATATATATATATATATATATATATATATATATATATATATATATATATATATATATATATATATATATATATATATATATATATATATATATATATATATATATATATATATATATATATATATATATATATATATATATATATATATATATATATATATATATATATATATATATATATATATATATATATATATATATATATATATATATATATATATATATATATATATATATATATATATATATATATATATATATATATATATATATATATATATATATATATATATATATATATATATATATATATATATGATAGTGATGATGATGATAGTGATGATGATGATAGTGATGATGATGATGATGATGATGATAGTGATGATGATGATGATGATGATGGTAATGATGATGATGATGATGATGATGACGATGATGATGACGATGATGATGACGATGACGATGATAGTGATGATGATGATGATGATAGAGCAGTGGTCGGTTGTGTGCAGGGGAGACAAGAGAGTGAAGGTCCTCAGGGCACATTGCGTGGAGACGAAGAATCCCTTCAATGTGTTGGAGGAAGGGAAGGAGAAGGAGGTGGACAGGGCCGGAGGAGGCAAAATGAAGGGGGCAGATGCAGTTACCCTGCCCCAAGGTAGAGTGCTTGTGTTTGGTGATAGTCAGGTTAGGCACTTAGATAGTGCGTTCTGTGCTAGGGATAGGAAGCGTAGGTCGAGGGTGTGTTTGCCGGGGGCCGGGATAGGGAAGGTAGCTGATAGGCTACACACGTGCTTGGAAAAAGATGGGATCAAGCCCATTGTTTTTCTCGGTGCGGGAGGGAATGACCTTGGTAAGGTCAGGAGTGAGGAGCTTATCAGGAGGTTTCGACAGGCTCTGGACAGGATTAGGGACAAGGGAGGGATCCCCGTGGTATGTGGTGTCTTGCCGAGGAGGGGAGTTGGTGCTGAGTGGCTGTCCAGGGCTATCCCAGTGAATCGCAGGCTCGCGAATCATTGTAGGAGTAATGGATGGACGTTCATCGACAACTGGGACCTTTTCTATGGTAGGGACACCTTGTACGCCAGGGATGGAGTGCATTTTGTCACGCCAGGGTGTTCGTGTTTTGGCCGAAACTCTCGAGAGGGAGGTAACTGCACTCCAGCACTTTTTTCGTTAGTCGGGAGGGAAGAAGGGGTAGTGAGGAGAAGACGAGGGGCAAATTAGTTAAATCTAGAAAGGTAGCTAGCTCAGGGATGGTGAGAAATAGCTTAAGTGTTTACTACACAAACTGTAGAAATATTCTGAATAAAATAGACTTGCTTAGAGGAATAGCGAGCGTAGAGAAATTTGATATCATTGCTTTAACTGAAACTTGGTTAGATATGTCAGGAAAAGTATTTAATCCAGAGGTTAAGATAGATGGGTATACAATGTTCTATAAAGATATGGAAAACAGGAGAGGAGGAGGCGTCGCGTTATACGTTAGGCCGGGCGCACATTGAGACGCAGGCAACACAGGCGACACAGCACAGAGCAGGGCAGAAAACTGCATCTCACTGGTTTAAACCTAAGCACGCATATTGACACGCAGGACAGCACAGCACAGATGCAGACCTGTGTCGGCCTGCGCGACGCAGTCGTTCGAACGCAGTTTCCTGTGCCACGTGCGGCGCAGCTTGATAGCAACTCACTCTTTAGTACTCACAATGTCATCCACGGAGCAACTCATAGAGGCTGTTCGCCATCAAAGAGTGCTGTATGACACTAGTCATCCTGATTATATGAGAGGAACTTATAAGGACGAGTTATGGGCAAATTCTCCATGTGTTTTCCTCTTCTCCATGTATTCACTCCTCCACACTGACCTCTTTGCTCTACAAATGTCATATAATAATATTACTTTCTCGAACTCGTTTTTTGAGTCGGAATCGGAACTAAGGTTTCCAAAGTAATTTTTGGCAACAGCCATGATCAACACTACCGCACAGGACGACAGCCTGCTTCTCAATGTGCGCACCACGCCTGTGCTGCGTTGTGCTGCCCTGCGTCTCAATGTGCGCCTTGCCTTAGGGACACATTACAGTGTTGTATGAACAATAGAATTAAAACAGATAACAAAGCAGAGTCGATATGGGTAGATATTAAGGAAGGATCACAGTCAGTAGTACTAGGGGTAGTTTACAGACCACCGACCAGTACAGAGGAAATTAACACCTCACTGTGGCAGGAATTAAATAGAGCAGGCAGGTACAGTCAGGTATGTGTGGTAGGAGATTTTAACTTTAGGAATATCGACTGGAGTCTGATTGTGGGTAACAAGGAAGCAGAGGTCATCTTAAGGTAATTCAGGATAATTTTTTTTAAAACAGGCAGTCGTAGAACCCACAAGGGGAATAATATTCTAGATTTAATTCTTACTAACAGGGAGGAAGCAGTCACGCAGGTAGAGGTTGGAGGACAGCTAGGTAACAGTGACCATAGGGAAATTAGGTACAATTTAGAATGGGAAGAAACTGTTAGAAACAAAAACACTAGTAAAATACCTGACTTTATGAGAGCAGATTTTCAAGAATTAAAAAGGTACCTTTAAGGAGTGGACTGGCAAAGGATGCAGGGTGAGGTCAGGTCAGGGACGGAGTTCAGAGAGATAAGGCAGGATGAGAGAGGTGAGGTGAGGCGTGTGGGTGTAGGACAAGAGGAAGGAAGATGTGTCCGGGAGGGAGGAGGAAAGAGGAAGGGGGGAGATAGGTGTGAGTATGTTGGAATGTCAGGTCATGCTGAAATGAGAGAGGTGAGGTCGAGGCAAGTAGATGAGGGAGTGGAGAGGATGGTAGGGGACGAGATGAGGGGATTAGTTGAAGTAAATGTAGATGAACTTTATAAATATTTCGTAGATAAAGTTCATACAGGTCAGTTAGCAAATATCCCGTATAGAACAATAAGATCATAAAAAAATGACCCTAAATGGATGACTGCTAGGTTAAAGCATTATATAGGGCGTAAGATAATTATATATAAGAGATTAAGGGCAGGTGAAGAAGATTTAAGGACACAATATAATGAATTAGTTAGAACAGTCAGGAAGTTAACGAGGAAAGCTAAGGACAATTATGAATTAAAGGTAGCCAGCCAGGCGAAGACGGACCCCAAGGGATTTTATCAGGTATACAGGACGAAAAATAAGGATACTGTAGGTCCATTAAAGGCAGCAGATGGGGAGCTGGTTAGTTCTGGAGAGGAGATAAGTAAACTTCTGAATAATTATTTTTTATCTGTCTTCACCCAGGAAAACATGCAGGATATGCCAGATAGTGAACAGGTGTTTAGAGCAGATGAGAATGAGAAGCTGACAGATATTTCCATAACTAGGGAGATAGTGGAACAGGAGATAGATAGGCTAAAAAAAGTTCAAGTCACCAGGACCTAATGAAATATATCCCAGAGTACTTAAGGAATGTAGAGAGATTATTAGTGAGCCGTTAGTTTCTGTCTTTAGGAAATCACTAGAGTCGGGTGAGGTACCAGTAATGTGGAGGCAGGCTAATGTAGTACCCATCTTTAAGAAAGGAGATAAAACTTTAGCGTCTAATTATAGACCTGTCAGCTTAACTTCAGTTGTAGGTAAAATGTTAGAATCAATAATAGCGAGGAACATTAGGGAACATTTAGACAAACATAACTTGATAAATCAGTCAGCACGGCTTCACGAAGGGGAAGTCTTGCCTGACAAACTTGTTAAGTTTTTACAGTAAGGTGTACGAGGCAGTAGATAATGGTGATAGTTATGATATCTTATATCTGGACTTTAGTAAAGCATTTGACAAGGTACCCCATCAAAGGCTCCTGAGAAAGGTTAGGGCACACGGGATAGATGGGAAGGTGTTAGGCTGGATAGGGTCATGGCTTAGTGACAGGCAACAAAGAGTTGTAATAAACGGCTCGAAATCCGAGTGGGGTCATGTAATTAGTGGGGTGCCACAGGGATCAGTATTAGGGCCATTGTTATTTCTAATATATATCAATGACTTGGATAGTGGAATTAGTAGTGATGTTAATAAATTTGCGGATGACACAAAGACAGGTAGATTAATTAGGTCAGAATCGGATGCCATCGCCTTGCAGGCAGACTTAGATAGAATGAATGAATGGACGGATAGAAGGCGAATGCAATTTAATATCAATAAATGCAAAGTGCTTAGAGTAGGTAGAGGAAACCCACATTAAACAACCAAACTCTGGTAGGTACAGGGTACGAGAAAGATTTAGGAGTTATAGTTAGTTCTGAACTCCGTCTAAGGAAACAATGCATAGAAGCCAGAAACAAGTCAAATAGTCTACTGCCTCCTCCGTCAGGAGGAGGCAGTAGACACCTGCCGAAACGATAATTACTCCCAGTGAGGACTAAAGCACAGTTCAGGGGGTGCTGTGAACTTATCATTAAACCCAGCTGTGACCTCACTGAACGTTTCCCTTTGTGTCTCACAACACGAGGGGGCAGTCACAGCCTGCCCTCTAAAGACAACTCTCTTCCTCCACACAAAACTACAAGCACCTAATAACACACACACCCTTCACTCAAAAATTTTAAAATGATCATGGCGACTCCTACACCAGCCTCGGAGTCCCCATCTGGGGAGGGGACCATAAATGTCCCCAGGTCGGACTGCCTTTCTGTCGACGACCCTAAGTGTCTTGACACCTCGCTCAACTTTTTCTTCATTAACTTCTGCAACATTCGCGGTCTAAGATCTAATTTTCAATCTGTAGAACACCACCTCTCCTCTTCTTAACCTCATCTTCTTTTCCTTACTGAAACTCAGGTGTCTGAGGCAACTGACAGTAGCCCTTTTTCTGTTCCCTCCTTTCTCTATCCTCATTTTCGATCCAAAGCTGGATGCTGCGTGTATGTGCGCAATGACTTAACCTGCTCTCGTGCCCACGCTCTTGAATCTTCCGAGTTTTCCACAATATGGCTACGACTACAGAGTCACTCTCATATTAAATTTATCTGTGCTGTATACCTCTCACCTAACTCCTCTGACTATCAGAAATTCTTTGACTACTTAACTTCCAAAGTGGAGCACATTCTGACCCTCTTCCCTTTTGCAGAGATCTCCATTCTTGGAGACTTCAATGTTCACCACCAGCTTTGGCTTTCCTCTCCCTTCACTGACCATCCTGGTGAACTAGCCTACAACCTTGCTATCCTCCATGACCTAGAGCAATTGGTGCAACACCCTATTCGTGTTCCTGACCGTCTTGGAGATACGCCCAACATTCTTGAACTTTTCCTGACCTCTAATCCTTCTGCTTATGCTGTCACCCTTTCTTCTCCGTTGGGCTCCTCCGATCACAATCCAATATCTTTATCTTGTCCTATCACTCCAATCCCTTGTCAGGATCCCCCTAAGCGAAGGTGCATCTGGCGTTTTGCCTCTGCTAGTTGGGAGAACCTGAGGAGGTATTTTGCTGATTTTCTTTGGAATGACTACTGCTTCCGTGTCAGAGACCCGTCTTTGTGTGCTGAGCGCATAACAGAGGTGATAGTGTCTGGCATGGAGGCATACATTCCTCACTCTTTTTCTCGTCCTAAGCCTTCTAAACCTTGGTTTAACACAGCTTGTTCTCGTGCTATACATGATAGAAAGGTGGCCCACAAAAGGTATTTAAGCCTTCCATCACCAGAATCTCATGCACTTTATATTTTTGCCCGGAACCATGCTAAGTCTGTTCTCCAACTAGCCAAAAACTCCTTCATTAACAGAAAATGTCAAAACCTTTCAAGGTCTAACTCCCCTCGTGATTTCTGGCATCTAGCCAAAAACATCTCCAATAACTTTGCTTCTTCTTCTTTCCCTCCTCTATTTCAACCAGATGGCACCACTGCTATCACATATATTTCTAAAGCTGAACTCTTTGCTCAAACCTTTGCTAAAAACTCTACCTTGGACGATTCTGGGCTTGTTCCTCCCTCTCCTCCACCCTCTGACTACTTCATGCCACGTATTAAAATTCTTCGCAATGATGTTTTCCATGCCCTCGCTGGCCTAAACCCTCGGAAGGCTTATGGACCTGATGGGGTCCCTCCTATTGTTCTCCGAAACTGTGCCTCCGTGCTTGCACCTTGCCTAGTCAAACTCTTTCAGCTCTGTCTGTCAACATCTACGTTTCCTTCTTGCTGGAAGTTTGCCTACATTCAACCTGTTCCTAAAAAGGGTGACCGTTCTAATCCCTCAAACTACCGTCCTATTGCTTTAATTTCCTGCCTATCTAAAGTTTTTGAATCTAACCTCAACAGGAAGATTCTTAAACACATATCACTTCATAACCTTCTATCTGATCGCCAGTATGGGTTCCGTCAAGGCCGCTCTACTGGTGATCTTTTGGCTTTCCTTACTGAGTCTTGGTCATCCTCTTTTAGAGATTTTGGTGAAACTTTTGCTGTTGCCTTGGACATATCAAAAGCTTTTGGTAGAGTCTGGCACAAAGCTTTGATTTCCAAACTACCCTCCTACGGTTTCTATCCTTCTCTCTGTAACTTCATCTCAAGTTTCCTTTCTGACCGTTCTATTGCTGCTGTGGTAGACGGTCACTGTTCTTCTTCTAAATCTATTAACAGTGGTGTTCCTCAGGGTTCTGTCCTGTCACCCACTGTCTTCTTATTATTCATTAATGATCTTCTAAACCAAACTTCTTGTCCTATCCACTCCTACGCTGATGATACCACCCTGCACTTTTCCACGTCTTTTCATAGACGTCCAACCCTTCAGGAGGTAAACGTATCACGCAGGGAAGCCACAGAACGCCTGACTTCTGATCTTTCTAAAATTTCTGATTGGGGCAGAGCAAAATTGGTATTGTTCAATGCCTCAAAAACTCAATTCCTCCATCTATCAACTCGACACAACCTTCCAGACAACTATCCCCTCTTCTTCAATGACACTCAACTGTCCCGCTCTTCTACACTGAACATCCTCGGTCTGTCCTTTACTTATAATCTGAACTGGAAACTTCACATCTCATCTTTAGCTAAAACAGCTTCTATGAATTTAGGTGTTCTGAGACGTCTCCGCCAGTTTTTCTCACCCCGCCCCAGCTGCTAACTCAGTACAAGGGCC
This sequence comes from Scylla paramamosain, assembly GCF_035594125.1. Classification (NCBI taxonomy): domain Eukaryota; kingdom Metazoa; phylum Arthropoda; class Malacostraca; order Decapoda; family Portunidae; genus Scylla; species Scylla paramamosain. The sequence goes on from NC_087182.1 coordinate 12,054,983, forward strand.
TTATCCGTCCATGTATGGAGTATGCTTCACATGTCTGGGGGGGTTCCACTCATACTGCTCTTCTAGACAGGGTGGAATCAAAAGCTTTTCGTCTCATCAACTCCTCTCCTCTAACTGAATGTCTTCAGCCTCTCTCTCACCGCCGCATTGTTGCATCTCTAGCTGTCTTCTACCGCTATTTTCATGCTAACTGCTCTTCTGATCTTGCTAACTGCATGCCTCCCCTCCTTCCGCGGCCTCGTTGCACAAGACTTTCTTCTTTCTCTCACCCCTATTCTGTCCACCTCTCTAACGCAAGAGTTAACCAGTATTCTCAATCATTCATCTCTTTCTCTGGTAAACTCTGGAACTCCCTGCCTGCTTCTGTATTTCCACCTTCCTATGACTTGAATTCCTTCAAGAGGGAGGTTTCAAGACACTTATTCATCAATTTTTGACCACTGCTTTGACCCTTTTATGGGACTGGCATTTCAGTGGGCATTTTTTTTTTATTAGATTTTTGTTGCTCTTGGCCAGTGTCCTTCCTACATAAAAAAAAAAAAAAAGAAGGCCGGAAGTAATATTAAAGTTATACTTGGCGCTGGTCAGACCTCATCTAGACTACGCTGTGCAGCTCTGGTCCCCACATTACAGGAAAGAAATAGGTCTATTAGAATCAGTACAGAGGAGAATGACTAAAAGGATACAGGGGATGAGGAGTATTCCTTACGAGGCTATGGTTGAAGCTGTTAAATTTACATTCTCTAGAAAGAGGTAGGTTAAGAGGGGACCAGATAGAAGTCTTTAAGTGGTATAAGTATAAGGGTTATAACAAGGGAGATGTAAGCAAAATTCTTAGGATCAGCAACCAGGGTAGAACAAGAAATAACGGGTTCAAGATTAAAAAATTTAGGTTCAGGAAGGAGATAGGAAAAAATTGGTTCTCAAATAGAGTGGTAGATGAGTGGAGCGGACTCAGTAATCATGTATTTTGTGCTAGGACACTAACACATATCACAGTCTAAGAAGGAAGTTCTTTGACTGTCCTTTTGTATGAAAGTCGTCTGTCGTATGATATAATCTTCTACCTTCCTTGGCAACCGAATGGCCAGCAGGTATATCACATAGCACGAATCAATCTCTTTCAGAATGGTGAAACTATGAAAACATTCTTCCAGCTCATCAATGAATTTCCTTAAGCCTTTTACATTACCTACTCTTAGAGTAGGTCCCTGCGAGATTCTTTTTATCATTTGATCAACAAAAGCGTCTTCATCATTCTTCAAGCAGTTTGAGAGTACGTTCATACCGACTGTTAAGATTTTCGATCCTCATACATGCCCAGAACTTGTCTCTAATCTGTCCGGTGTAAGCAGAAACTAGTGTCTCTAATTTGGCTACAGGAGATCTACCCATGACTTCGACATGCCGTTGGAAAGTTTGCTTAAACTCCCAAATTTCAGAATAGGTTCCTTCACTATATGTGGGTGTTATTCTCTTTGAGTGTTGTAAGCCTCTAGGCTCGGCAAATCCATTACTCTGTGATCCTTCATTAACCTTCGTTGTCTTCTTCAGCCCTTTGTGCTCCCCCTGGTGAAGCTCTCCTGGCAAGACATCAAGTGCAGGCACTGAGGATTCCTTGTCCTCTCTCTGGTTTACTTGTTCCGTTTCAACCCCAATCTCTAATAATTCCTCCAACGTTCCCCCAGGTTTGGAGCACAGGGTGGATTCCCACTTTCACGCATTTCAAAGGATACAACAGTCAGTAATGACTCACATGTTGATGGGTCCTTAAATTCCTGTAGGTATGATCACTCTTAATGCAGGACGTCTGTCCACAACGTCTGCTCATCAACACAGACTATTCACGACGTCCGCTCACCGCCACAGTATGAAGGTTTCTCCCCCAGGGCTTAGCTGAGGGTCCAATACATGTGTTTCTTGAGTGGAATCTTTGAGTCCCCCTAACTGACCTCTATTAACCCCCGCCAAAGCGACTGTACCGGGTCAACACAATATCATCTTCCTATCCCGTCCACTACCATCCTCTCTCTCTCTCTCTCTCTCTCTCTCTCTCTCTCTCTCTCTCTCTCTCTCTCTCTCTCTCTCTCTCTCTCTCTCTCTCTCTCTCTCTCTCTCTCTCTCTCTCTCTCTCTCTCTCTCTCTCTCTCTCTCTCTCTCTCTCTCTCTCAGCAGTAACAAACATCTATCATTTCACAACCTTCTAACTGATCGTCAGTATCTGTCAAGGTCGCTCTACTGATGGTCTTTTGGCTTTACTCACTTCGTCTTCGTCATCCTCTTTTAGGGATTTTTAGTGAAACTTTTGCTGTTGCCTTAGATATATCAAAACCTTTTGATAGAGTTTGGCACAAAGCTTTGATTTCCAAACTACCTTCCTACGGCTTCCACCCTTCTCTCTGTAACTTATCTCAAGTTTCCTTTCTGACCGTTCTATTGCTGCTATGGTAGACAGTCACTGTTTGTCTCCTAAGTCTGTTAACAGTGATGTTCCTCAAGGTTCTGACCTGTCACCCACTCTCTTCCTATTATTCATCAAGGAACTTCTAAATCAAACTTCTTGTCCTATCCACTCCTACGCTGATGATACTACCCTGCACTTTTCCGCATCTTTTCATAGACATCCAATTCTTTAGGAAATAAACACTTGATGCAGGGAAGCCACAGAATGGCTGACTTCTAATCTCTGAAAGAGTTCTGATTTGGGTAGAGCAAAGTTAGTATTGTTCTTAGCCTCAAAAACTCAATTCCTACATTTTTGAACCCGACACAACCTTTCAGATAAGTATCCCCTCTTCTTTAGTGACGCTCAACTGTTCCTCTCTTTTACACTGAACATCCTTGGTCTGCCATTTATTTATAATCTAAACTGGAAACTTCACATCTCATCTCTAGCTAAAACAGCTATGAAGTTAGGCCTTCTGAGCCGTCTTCACCAGTTTTTCTCACCCCCCTCCCACTTTCAGCTGCTAACTCTGTACTGGGGGCCTTATCCGTCCGTATGGAGTATGCTTCACATGTATGAGGAAGGGGTTCCACTCATCTAAAGCTTTTCGTCTTATCAACTCCTCTCCTTTGACCGACTGTCTTCAGCCTCTCTCTCTCGCCGTCGCATTGTTGCATCGCTTGCTATCTTCTACCGCTACTTTTATGTAACTGCTCTTCTGATCTTGCTAACTGCATGCCTCCCCTCCTCCTGTTCCTTCGCTGCACAAAACTTTTTCTTCTTTCTTTCACCCCTATTCTCTCTACCTCTCTAATGCAAAAGATAATCAGTATCCTTAATCATTCACCTCTTACTCTGGTAAAGTCTGGAACTCCCTGCCTTCCTCTGTCCTCGCATTTCCTCCCTCCTATGACTTGAACTCTTTCAAGAAGGAAGTTTCAAGACACTTATCCTGTAATTTTTGATGACCACCTTTGGGGAACGGCACCTCAGTGGGCCCTTTTATTCTTATAAGTTTGTTGCCCCTATCTGGTGCCCCTCCTCCATAAGAAAAAAAAAAAAAAAACACAAATGAAAACGACTACAACATAGTTACAAAAATTATACCAAGCCTGAGAAACAGATCACACAAAGAGCGACTTAAAGAATTGAATCGATTGCCATTAACACAGAGAATATTAAGAGGAGACTTAATACAAGTGTTTAAAATCATCAAATGCATTGATAACATGGACTGCAATAAGTATATCATAATAGACTGCCCAAATTACACGTGAGGAAACAATGAGACTGTTCAAATTACACGCGATGACAGAGTTGAGACTGCTCAAATTACACGCAAGGAAACAATTGAGATTGTTCAGATTACACGCGAAGAAAGAGTTGAGACTGTTCAAATTACACACAAGGAAGCAGTTGAGATTGTTCAGATTACATGCGAGGAAAGAGTTCAGACTGTTCTAATTACACGCAAGGAAACAGTTGAGACTTCAAATTACTCGCGAAGAAGCAGTTGCAATTTTTTGGGGAATTCCTTAAATTTTCATGAATCAAAACATTTTTTTTTTCCATCATATAGTCAATCTATGGAATGGACATCCTCCATAGAGACTTTTTAAACACCGTCTTAATACATATTTTGTCTCAGATCCGCGGTTAATAGCATTTGTTAGATATTAGCTTCCTTGCCTCCAGGAAATTTGGGCATCTTATTTGCTGTATATTGATTCTTTCTTATAAATTTTCCTTCAGGTTTTACTTCTCCCATTCCGTTAAGTATTTATTTCCGGCCTGTCTCCTGTACGGCTTATGCCGGAGGGAGTGGAGGGTGGGGAGGGAGGCTTCTACTTTGCTGTCTTTTTCTTTTATTATCATCTTAGCAGTCCTAGGTCATGTCACCTCGTGAGGACCGCAAGGTCTGTTGTGACCTGTTTATCTGTGTAACTCTATGTATGTAATATTCTCTCTCTCTCTCTCTCTCTCTCTCTCTCTCTCTCTCTCTCTCTCTCTCTCTCTCTCTCTCTCTCTCTCTCGTGCAGCAAAATATTGAAAGTCACCTCTACAAACGCGTAACAAACTTTTATTACATACTTTTTTAACATAAACTTACAAAAACTTAATTACTAAAGCTCGGTCCTAGTACATAGTTATACTTGTAATATAACTTAGCAATCAGTTCATAAAGACAATTCAGATATTAATTACATTGATAGGAGTGATATAAAATAGTAATGTTTTGTGTGTATTGTTGCCTTTATTGCCTCTCATTCTCGTTTTTACCAATTTAACCCTTTGATTGACTATTCTATATATCTTAAGTGATAATTTTAATGAAAAAAAATAAATAAATATCTGGGACTACTCGTAACTCCTCTTGCTGCCAGTGGTATCTTTCAGAATTATGTTTCAAACTTTCTACTTTCTCGCACCCCTATTCTGTCCACTTCTCGAATGCACAAGTTGATCAGTATTCTCAATCATTCGTCCCTTTTTTATGGTTAACTCTGGAACTTCCTGCCTGCTTCTGTATTTCTTCCTTCCTGACCTGAACTCTTTCAACAGAGAGATTCAAGACGCTTATCATCATCCAATTTTAGATGATCCTTTTTTGACCTCTCTTTAGGTAATGGCACTCTCGGTGAGCCTTTTTTTTTTTTTTTCGCCAGTTTTGTTCCTCTTGGCTAGTGCCCCTTTTCATAGAAAAAAAAAATCCATCTGACCATATATTATAATTAAGCGTGAATAGAAACCATAGCAGTCAAAGGGTTAAACAGGTGTGGTAACTGCCTAAACTAGAAGGCGCCCTATCTAGTATCGTCACCTGGTGTGTGCAGACATGGCATTATTAGAGTTACGTTTTGGTGTTCACAGACCTTAATTAATATGACTGAGGATTCTCTCTCTCTCTCTCTCTCTCTCTCTCTCTCTCTCTCTCTCTCTCTCTCTCTCTCTCTCTCTAAGTTGGTGTTATTTGTCCAGAAAAGCCTGATTCCGGGGAAGTGGAGCAGGAGGAGAGAGAGAGAAAAGAGGAAGCTGAGTGAGAAGTGAGGGAAGGAGAGAGAAAGGAAGAAAAAGGAGACTTGGTTACTGCCGAGGAGGAGGATGAAGATGAGGACGATGAGGAGGATGTGGCAGACGAGGAAAAGGAGGATGGGGAGGTCGGGAACTGGAAGGAGGAAAAGGACTGAGAGAGAGAGGTAGAGATTGGTAGCGAGTTTTCAGATGAATAAAAAGATGAGAGAGGAGAAGAAGAGGCTGTGGAGGAATATGGGAAGCAGGATGAGGAAGAGGAAGAAGCACCTGAGAAGGAGGAAGATGACCTTGGGGAGGGAGGAGAGGAGGATGAAGAGGAGGATGCGCTAGGTGTCTGAAGGTAACAATGGGAGGTTATTTGGAGTCCAGAGGTCGTGGGAACACTTCTCGGCCTCCAGAACGGGCTCGCCAGGTCTGCCCTCCTTGCAGACCTCCTGAAACCACGCTTGTAGGAGGAGGAGGACGAGGAGGACGAGGAGAAGGAGGAGGAGGACGACGACGAATTGGAGGAGGATGATGATGCCGTGAGACTGAACAGGGAAGTAAGACCGATGCGTGGCTTGCGCTGGCCGGCCGATGACAGGCGAGGGGTGACGCTGCCTTCCGCGGGGATTACCTGAAGGAGGGAAGAAAAGCAACAACTTGGTACTGTACCTGGCGGCGTGGCAACTGGCGGCCGTGTTTTTATATTCTACAAGTGTAAGGAAATCTAACAGCTGGTATTACAAAGGAAAAGTTTAATTGCAGGTCCCTCAGGAATAGCACTATTCACACGTATTATGCTGCGTCTAGTTTACCTTCATTGATTTTTTACTTTGCATATAGAGTTTTATTTGGCATGTGTGTATAAATTGTTTGATTTATTTCATATGATTAAAAGGCAGACTAAGAACTACAAAGAAATAGAAAATCAATGAGTTATATAAATTAGTTATATATAAATAAGATCTGTAAAACCCATTCCATCAACCACAGCAGTTGTTTTCCATAATGTGCAGCGTTCTGACTTAAAGTCCCAGTGACAAGAGAGGAGTATCAGATCACTCAGAACTAAATTCACCTTTCGATTGAAACCATTTTCTTGTTAATAAGATCGACCGAGTATAAGATGAAATGAAGGCGTGTTGGGTGAGTTATTACCGCCTCATGTAATTTGAGACAACTGGCAAATGTAATTATGATCAAGGGCTCGCTTTGTTCTCTCACAGGGACCATGTTAAGGGCCACAGATATAATTAGTCAGATTTTCATAAGGCTTTTCGTACTGGGAATGTATAATTCTTGCTAAACTACCACTGGAATCATGAAATATACTTGCAATCCCTAATCATATCATGTTAAAACTTATCAGGATAAGACGCAGAAACGTTTTTAGAATACGAGTCCAGAAATCTTCAAGCAAATTGAGGAGATGAAGTAGTACAATAATAAAACCACATTGTTAAAAATCACAAAGCAAACATTTCTTTCTTACGGATCTGCAATGTGATGACACATGGAACTTAAGAACTTACCATAGGATCCAGAATTGTGGCGAGCTGTGCTGATATTGGCGATCTATAACTTCTCTTGATGCTCGCTAGACTTGTGTTGTATGGGTGGTGCTGGTGCTGTCTGTTGCTACTGCTACTGCTACTACTATTCTGTTTTATTGCTGGATGTAGTTTATCGGTCAAGGAGACGTAGGATGTTTTGTTTCCTTGCGCACTGTCATGTTTCCTCGCTTCGTCTCCACCGTGGACAGGAAGCTGAGGAAACAAGGATGCAGTGGTCGCCGCCTCCGTGTTGTTCATACCCGGCGTGGATTTTTCCTCTTTGCAAGCCATTTTAGTTACTTGATTTGCTGCTTCCTTTCGGGTAAAAGCGCTGTAATTATCGGTTGTGGTCGTGTCGGCGTGATGAAGGGAAGGCCTTGATGTGCTGGTGACGGTGGTGCGAGTACTGTCATAAAATACTTCCTCCACTTTGGGTTCATGATCTCTTGGAGTGAGAAGGACGATGCTTTCGTCCACTTTGATGTTTTTTTCCTGCTCTGCCATAACTTTATGGAGGTCCCAAGATGTGGTTTTCATGCTGTTCACGGTATTCAGTTTCACAGTTGATCCTGGTGGACGTAGGAGGCGTGAAAGCTGCTTTGTGTTGTCGTCCTGCTCCATTGCCTTGGGAACTGGCGCTGTCTCATTACTCTGGTCCCCTGAAAGTTCCTCTTCAATCGGAACCCCTTTATTATTTTCAGCCAGAGTGTGGGGTTCTCTCGATATACAAGAGGCATCCCTGGTCTTGGCGGCTCTTGGCTTGATCTCCTCTTCCTCACTTATGGCTGGAAATTTAGACTTACTGCTGGTGAGGGGGGATGACATGTCTTTTGTAAAATGCTGTTTGAGTCTCGTGTCCTGTTCCGCAGCATTCTTGAGTATTTTGCTGGTCTCCGGAATGGGGATCAAGCGGAACTCTGGGCGCGGGACCGATTTAGCTGATGGGGTGGAGGTGACAGGAGATGACTGGGATCCACACACGCTCGTGTCAGGCAGTTTGGGCGGATCGACCCTGACTGGCTTCCTCGGGGCGTCCTTGAAGTCATTATTACGCAGGAGTCGGCAGTACGGGAGGGGCCAATGAAGGAATTGGGGAGGGGTCAGCGTGCCCGGCGGGTCGGATGGTGTCGCTGAGAGAGTGGAACATTCGGTCTCGGGCGTTGCTCGAAGCTCTTCATAGACCTTATCTTTCTTTTCCCGTCGTAGAGGCACCGGATCGTCGTACACATGAGGCTCCCTCCGCGGCGCCGCCCCCAGAAACTCGTAGCGCGCTGTGGGCCTACGGATTTGCTTCGCTAGGGAGCCATTCCCCCTGCCTGTGTGAATAGAGGAGACAGGGATTTAATTATACACCAGATTACCAGGACGTGCTGAGTGCCCTCCTCCTTGTCTGTAACAAGGAGGAGAGGAACAGCTTTGATGTTATTGTGATTATCAGGTTGAGGTCATTACCTGCCATCTACATTAGTGTGCTCCCATTAAAACATGTGGGCGCCCCCTACCTGCAAAACTCACCTGAGCGCCGCAGGTGCACCTTGAGGCGGCGGCCAGGTGAGGGGGGCGGGGCGGCGTGGTAGTCGTCTTCGTCATCTTGGTCAGCAGAGTGACGCACCGGGACGGTAATGTGACGGCTGAGCAAGCCCGCCACCACGCCCACCACTATGCCCACCACCGTGACAACAGCCACCACAGCCACCAGGGAAGGGTACAAACTGTCGAAGGGCCCCTCCTTGGTGGTGTCCTTCGTGGAGTGGCCGTTCATGCTGCTGGAGGTGGACACTGTCACGTTGGAAGGTGTGGTGGAGGCCTGCAGCTTGACCCTCATGCTGTTACCGTATGTGTTAGCAGACCACAGGATGAGGCTGTACACGGTGGCTGGCTGCAGGCCGCGCACCGTCACCTCGGAAGTTGCACTGCTGGCGTTATTTACATGCTGCCCTTCAAAGGACACCTGCAACAGGAGAAGAAAAACGATTTATTTCTCGCTTGATAGCATGAAGATCGAGGAAGGTTACTGACCTACTGTGGAATTACAAAGGTGCAACTAATGGTGATCATGATTAAACGACGCAAACAAACCACTATAATCACATCCAAACGCCTCAACAACACAAACATTCAGCAAGAAGGCAGCATGGAGAACAACTCCCACCACCACCGACCATCCACCACGCCCTTCCGGCACTCACCCATGCGTGGAAGGTCTGGGGCAGTCCTCCGTCATGGGCGGCGATGCAGGATACGGTGAGGGAGGATGGTGTCCTTCGTGAGACACGGCATCTCTCTGGAGCGTCTGGCGTGTCGGCAGGCACCAGGCGGGCGACACAGGGCACCTGCTGCCGGCGGCCTCTGTGGGTGTGAGCCCAGCAGATGAGCTCCCCGTAGTCCTCCGTCGCCCGCGGCGTGTAGGTTATCCAGGAGGTGGTGCCCTGCCAGTTGATTCTGTCCTGGGGCACCTGCAGGCGGCCGAGGTAAGTGTGCAAGGCCCAGGAGAACCCTGACGGAGGTGGGAAGGAGGAAACCTGGCACGTCACGTTGAGTGAGTGGTGGCGGGGCACGCCAAGCACTAAGGGCGTAGACCGCTTGCACGTGGGGCCATCTGTAGGTGCGAGAAGGAAGCAAGGTGTTGCTTGGTGTTTGGTATAATACATGTAATTGTAAATTTCTTTCCTTTTCCTCTCTTTCTCTGTTATCGTTCTCCCTCCCTCTCTCCCTCCCTCCACTACTCACGGTTAATCCTCAGCTTGACCGGATTGCTGCGGGAGGAGCCCTCGGAGTTGTGAGCCGTGCAGGTGTAGTCCCCAGCATCCTCCGGGGTGGCTTTCTGCACCACGATGCTCATGTTGCCCATCACCATGTCCTCCGAGCTGCCAGACTCCAGGATCAGAGGCGCTCCCTGGCAGGGAGACAAAGGGAGTCACGTTGCTGGGGTGGTGAGGGACTTGCACCTAAACGTTTACATAAGAACATAAGAAAATAGGTGAAGTTGCAAGAAGCTATCAGGCTTACTCGTGGTAGTCCCACGAGTATTCCCACCTATCATCCCCATCCATAAATTTGTTTTAATCTTCTTTTGAAGCTCCTTAATGACTCAACACTTAACAACCTGATTACCTAGTCCATTCCATTGCTCTACCACTCTGTTTGAGAACCACTCCTTCCTATCTCGTTCTTGAACCTGAATTTTTAAATCATAAAGCCATTATTTCTGTTCTATCTTGATTACTAATCCTGAGAATTTTGCTCATGTCACCTTTGTTATAACCACTATACCACTTAAAGACTTCTATTAGCTCCCTCTTAACCTATGTCTCTCTACGGAGTGTAAATTTAATAGCTTCAGTCTCGTTTCATGAGGAATACTCCTTATCCTCTGAGTCCTTTTAGTCATTCTCCTTTGTACCTATTCTAATAGACCAATATCTTTTCTATAATATGGGGACCAGAATTGCACAGCATAGTCTAAGACGAGGTCTGACCAGCACCAAATACAGCTTTAATATTACCTCGGGACTTCTAGATTTAACACTCCTGAAAATTAATCTTAACATTCGATTTGCCTTATTTCTGGCCCCTATGTATTGTCTTCTTAGACGGAGATTAGAGCTATATCTCATAAATATTTTTTTGTTCTCTGAACTTGCTAAAGTTTCGTTGTTTATTGTGTACCTACTGTGTGGGTTTCTTCTACTTAAGCAAGTTCTTTGCATTTTTTAATATTAAACTGCATTTGCCATCTGTATGTATATTCGTTCATCTTATCCAAATCTGTCCGCAGGGCGATGGCATCCGAATCTGACTTAATTAACCTATCTTCGTGTCATCCGCAAATTTACTAACACCACTATTAATCTCACTATCAAGATAATTAATATATATTAAAAACAACAATGGTCCTAAAACTGATCCCTATAGCACCCCTACTAATTATTTAACCCCACTCAGATTTAGAGCCGTTTATTACAGCTCTCTGTCGCCTGTAGCCCGACCACAGCTTTATCTAGCCAAACACCTTTCTATCTATCGATTGTACCCTATTCTTTCCTAAGAGCCTCTGATGAGATGCCTTGTCGATGCATTACTAAGTCCAGGTATAGGATGTCATAATTATTCTCATTATCTGCCGGCTCTTAAACTTTACTATAAAAACTCAACAAGTTCGTAAGGCTAGACTTCCCCTTCGTGAAGACATGTTGTGACTAATTTATCAAGTTACGCTTATCTAAATGATTCCTAATGTTCCTCGCGATTATTGGTTCCATTATTTTACCTACAGTTGAAGTTAAGCTGACAAGTCTATAATTAGACGTTAATGTTTTATCTCCTTAAAGATGGGTACTAATACATTCGCCTGCCTCCACATTACCGTTACCTCTCCTGAGTCTAACGATTTCCTAAGGACAGTAACTAGCGGTTTACTAATAACCTCTTTGCATTCAGTAAGTACTCTTGTATATATTTCGTCTGGTCTTGGTGACTTAATTTTTTTCAGCCTATCTTCTGTTTCACTATCCCTTTAATTATGGATATATCTATCAGCTTCTCATTCTCTTCTGCTCTAAAAATCTGTTCTCTATCCGGCATTTCCTGCATGTTTTCCTGGGTGGGTTTACACATCACTTCCCCAGAACTCTCTATCATCTGCCTTTAATGGACCTATTATTTCGCTGTTCTTTGTCCTTTATACCTGATAAAATTCCTTGAGGTCTGTCTTTGCCTGGGTAGGTACCCTTAATTCGTAATTGTTTTTAGCTTTCTTCGTTAACTTTCTGACTGTTCTAACCAGTTCATTATATTGAGGTCTTAAATTTTCTTCCCTGCCTTTAATCTATTGTATATACTTCTTTTCACTCCTATGTAGTGTTTTAACCTACCAGTCATCCACTTAGTCATTCTTCTGTGATCTTATTGTTCCATAGGGAATATTTACTCTCTGAACTATGAGTAATCTATCAACGAAATATTTATACAACTCATCAACATTTATCTCCCCAAATGTCCTCACCTCGGCCCCCTCCATTGTCTCCACTCCATCTTCCACCCACTGCGACCTCACCTCACCCACCTCAGCCTGACCTGACCAGCTAACCCCATGCTCGCACCTCAGTCCCTCTCCCCCTCTCTCATCCTGCCCCCCCCCCTCTCCCCCAATTCATCCAGTCGTTTCCCTGCCCTCCAACCTCCTCACTTAACCTACCTCACCTTGCTTTATCTCTTTCAGCTCCGTCTCACTTACCCATCCCCCTACATCCAATGCCAGTCAACTCCCGGAAGGTACCTTCTTAATTCCTCAAAATCTGCTCTACTAAAATCAAGTATCTTATGTTTTTGCTTATAGAAACTTCCTTCCGTTTTAACCTGTAGCTAATTTCACAATAGTCTCTGTTACCTAGCTGTCCTCCAACTTCCACTCGTGTGACTGTTTCTTCCCTGTTTGTCAGAATTAAATCTAGAATGTTATCCCTCCTTGTGGGTTCTAAAATTACCTACTTTAAAAATTGTCTTGAATTACATTAAAAAATTCTTCTGGTTCACTGTTACCCACCATCAGGCTCCAGTCAGTATTCATAAAACTAAAACATACCACACATACCTGATTGTATCTGCCTGTTCTATTTATCTCCTGCCATAGTGAGCTGCTAGCTTCTTTTGTAGTATTCGGTAGTATTTGTAACTGACACATGGCGAGGATTGATTGAAATTTTTTTGGTAGTGGTGGGAATCATTGTGATGTATGTGATGGTGGTACTAGTCAACTCTACCGTGGACGATTCAGGGCTTGTTCCTCCCTCTCCTCCAACCTCTAACTACTTCATGTTACTCATTAAAATCCTTCGCATTGATATTTTCCATGCCCTCGCTGGCCTTAACCCTCAGAAGGCTTATGGACATTATGGGGTCCCTCCTATTGTTCTCCGAAACTGTTCCTCCGTGCTTGCACTTTCCTTAGTCAAACTCTTTCAACTCTCTCTTTCCTTCTTACTGGAAGTTTGCCTACATTCAGCATGTTCCTAAAATGGGTGACTATTCTAATCACTCTAGCTACCGTCCTATTGCTTTAATTTCCTGCCTATCTAAAGTTTTTAAAGCTACCCTCAACAGGAAGATTCTTAAACATCTGTCACTTTACAACCTCCTATGTGATTGCCAGTATGGTTCCCGTCGAGGCCACTTTCCTGATGATCTTCTGGCTTTTCTTACTGAGTCTTGATCATCCTACTTTAAAAATTTTGGTGAAACTTTTGCTGTTTCCTTACACATATCAAAAACTTTTGACAGAGTCTAACACAAAGCTTTTATTTCCAGACTACCCTCCTACGGCTTCCACCCTTCTCTCTGTAACTTCATCTCAAGTTTCCTTTCTGACCATTCTATTGCTGCTGTCGTAGACGGTCACTGCTCTCCTAAATCTATGAACAGTGGTGTTCCTCAGGATTCTGTCCTGTCACCCACTCTTCCTATTATACATCAATGACTTTGGTTTATTTAAACCAAACTTCTTGTCCTATCAACTCCTACGCTATTGATACCACTGTGCATTTTTTTACGTATTTTCATAGACGTCCAACCCTTCAGGAAGTAAACAGTTCACGAAGGGAAGCCACAAAACGCCTGACTTCTGATTTCTCTAAGATCTCTGATTGGGCCAAAGCAAGCTTAGTACTGTTCAATGCCTCAAAAACTCAATTCCTCCATCTATCAACTCGAAACAACCTGCCAGACAACTGTATCCTCTTCTTCAATGACACTCAACTGCCCCCTCTTCTATGCTGAACATCCTCGCTCTGTCCTTTACTTATAATCTAAACTGGAAACTTCATATCTCATCTCATCTAAAACATCTTCTATGAAGTTAGGCGTTCTGAATCGTCTCCGCCAGTTTTTCCCACCTCTCGAGCTGCTAACTCTGTGCAAGGGCATTATCCGGCCATGTATGGAGTATGCTTCACGTGAATGGAGGGATTCCACTCACATCGCTCTTTCTAGACAGGGTAGAATCAAAAGCTCTTCCATTATCAGCTCCTCTCCTCTAACTGTCTGTCTTCAGCCTCTTTCTCATCACCGCAATGTTGCATGTCTTGCTATTTTCTACCGCTATTTTCATGCCTACTACTCTTCTGATCTTGTTAACTGCTTGCCTCCCTTCCTTCCGTGCCCTAGTTGCACAATATTTTCTTCTTTCTCTCATTCTATTCTGCTCACCTCTCTAATGCAAGAGTTAACGATTATTCTCAATCATTCATCCCTTTTCTGGTAAACTCTGGAACTTCCTACCTGCTTCCGTATTTCCTTCTTCCTATGACTTGAACTCTTTCAAGAGGGAGGTTTCAAAACATTTATCCTTCAATTTTCGATTATTCTCTTGCTGTCTATTTTGTGATTAACACCTCAGTGAGAATGTTTTTTTTCCTCTTTTTTTTTTTTGTTTCCCTTGTCCAGTGGCTCTCATGTAAAAAATCCCAAGCTCACAAGACTACACTTCTCTCTCTCTCTCTCTCTCTCTCTCTCTCTCTCTCTCTCTCTCTCTCTCTCTCTCTCTCTCTCTCTCTCTCTCTCTCTCTCTCTCTCTCTCTCTCTCTCCACTACTCACGTCACGGTGCCAGCTGACGCGAAAGGCAGGAGGGTTGGCTCTCACGTGGCACTGCAAAACTCCGCCCACCCCTTCCGACAAGCTGTACATACCCTCCTCCTCCTCCTCCTCCTCCTCCTCCTCCTCCTCTTCCTTGCCATCCTCTGCAACCTTTTCCTCTTCTTTCTCCTGTCTCGTGTTGTTTTCTGCACCTACTTCACTCTCATTTATTTCTTTTTCTCCATCTTGTTGGCTCCGGGTTGTGCTTAAATTTTCCTCTCTCTTCTTAGCGATGATGCTAGATTCCCCCTTCCTTTCGTGTTTACTGGAGGAGGAAGAGGAGGAGGAAGGGGAGAAGGGCGGAAGGCGTCTTTGCTTGTCATCTCGCGAGGTCTCAAGTGGTTGGAAATTTAGTTCCACCTTTGGTTTATCTGTGGGAGAGACTTTGCGTAAGGAACAAGAGGAATGCAAAGTAACTCAAAGAAATAACAAACAGCAACTGACCTGTTTGCCCTTACGAGTCTTTACGTTACACAATAGTATGTAGGATAGCAATGGCGAAGATAGAGAAAAAGCGACGTAGAAATAAATAATAGGAAAATAAGTCCTCGGAATGAAAGGAAGTGGAGAGGAAGGGAGGAGTAGAGAAGGAATAGGAAAGAGTAGGGGAGATAATGGAAGAAGAAGGAAGAGGAGGAGGAGGAGAAGTGAAAGGGTTAACATCCTAAAGTAACAACGTTTGACAGTTCAACATTGTTTGTTTATCTTTTTCCTCATGAGCTAGGCTGTTTCTTTTCCTTTTCCTCACTCTTTTTTCCCAATCCTCTCTTCCTTCTCATTTTTTTTCTGTTTCTCTTCTCCCTGTTTGCTTATCTTCTTTATTTACATAACTCATTAACACACACACACACACACACTCTCTCTCTCTCTCTCTCTCTCTCTCTCTCTCTCTCTCTCTCTCTCTCTCTCTCTCTCTCTCTCTTTCACGTACACATAACATTGAGAAACACTGAGTCGCTCTTCATCCATGAGGTGGGCGTGCTGTGGGCGGCGTGGTCAGGTGGGCGGGCGGTACAGGTCAGAAGGGAACCAGCATGTGAGGCGTTCGGGGTGTACCACAGGCGGCTCACTGTCTCCCCTTCTGAATCAGTCTAATGGGGGGAGAGATGCAGAAGGACGAAGAATTTAATGGATGGTAATGATTAGGAAAGAAATGAGAAGGAAAAGGAAATTAGGAGGAAGAATCATAGTGTGAAGAAAGACATAAAAGGGACGAACGTTTTAAAGGGAAGTCTGAGGAAAGGTATTGGAGAGAGGAATAAAGGGAGAAGGGAGAGTTTCATGGAGAGTGGGTAGACGGTTACGGGGAAGAAAGAAATAAGAGATGAGTAAGGTTGAGAGCGAAGAAGGGAATGGAGAAAAAAACAATGATGGAGTGCAAAGATTAGAATGGTGAGGGTGAAATGCGGAGAGAGAGAGAGAGAGAGAGAGAGAGAGAGAGAGAGAGAGAGAGAGAGAGAGAGAGAGAGAGAGAGAGAGAGAGAGAATGTGGGATGGAGGGTGTCAAGTTCGAGATGAGAAAGACATTACAAAACACACACACACACACACACACACACACACACACACACACTTTCAAATTTAACATGATCATTCCACGTGTCTGACTTACATCTGTTTTTCACACCTGTAATTACCTGGGACGAGGTGTGCACCTGTGTCTCGCCGCCCACGGACCAAGTGAGAACGGGGGGGGGGACGGGCGCCCTTAGAGCGACACTCCACCACATAGGTCAGTCCCGCAGACATTGGCTTGTTGGCACCCACGATACGAACCCAAGACGGCGACACTAAGGGGAGAGAGGCAAGAAGTATGGATGGAGGGAGTGTCTGGGTAAAGGATGGAGTGAGGAAGGGACTTTGGTGAGAGGGAAGGGGGCAGTGATGGATGCTGGGTGGGGAGAGAGAGAGAGAGAGAGAGAGAGAGAGAGAGAGAGAGAGAGAGAGAGAGAGAGAGAGAGAGAGAGAGAGAGAGAGAGAGAGAGAAGGGGGTGTCGCAGTTTATGACAATAGATGAGATCAATTATTTACTTGTGTCGAGTCCGGTTTATCTTTTGTGGGGTACAAAGACTCGGTGAGAGAGAGAGAGCGAGAGAGAGAGAGAGAGAGAGAGAGAGAGAGAGAGAGAGAGAGAGAGAGAGAGAGAGAGAGAGAGAGAGAGAGAGAGAGAGAGAACACTGAAAAGAAAGAAGAGCGCGAAACAAATTTACGCGCTCATCCACACATGCCCCACATTCACCTCTCTCACCCCCTACCATATTTACACACACACACACACTCACACACACACACACACACACACACACACACACACACACACTTACATAAGACAAGCAGGTGCAGAGGGGTTCTAAGAGGCGGCACTAAGGGGGTATTCGCCGCCTGGCAGACAAGGGGGGTGTGGGCATCCGTTGACTCCACTACCACCTCCACCACGCTCCGCACCACGCCCCCTGCCTCTTCCACTGACCCCAGCAGGTGCTCACCGCCTCTCCACCACGTGACTTCCGGCAGTGGGTGTCCTGGTGGTGGGGGAAGTGTGGGTGGTGGGAAGGGTGAATACGTGAGTGGTATTGAGTGAAAAGTATGGTTGTCCTGTAAGATATATTTTGTTAGATATTTTTTCTTCTTTTTTAAGTACAAGTATGATAGAATCAGGCCAATAAGAAAAAAAGTTCTCTTAGTTATTGTTCCCCCTCAAAAAGAAAAAAAAAGAAAACGTTAATTATAAAAAAAACATGAAAATGATTTGTCAATTTTGTTCTGGAGATGTCTCGATGCTCCTTTCTTAAAGCAGTGAAAATCAAAGAAAAATGACAGAGCTCCAGAGTTTACAGGTGAAGGGGATGAAACGGTGAAGATACTCGTTAGTTCTTGCATTAGCGAGTTGAACAGAATAAAGGTGAAAGAACGTAGGAAGTCTTTTGCAGTGAGGTCTGTGAAGGACGACAGGCGTGCAATTTTTTTTATTTATTTATTTTTTATGTAGGAGGGACACTGACCAAGGGCAACAAAAATCGGAAAAAAAAAAAATGCCCACTGAAATGCCAGTCCCATAAAAAGGGTCCAAAGTGGTAGTCAAAAATTGAAAGGTAAAGTGTCTTGAAACCTCCCTCTTGAAAGAATTCAAGTCATAGGAACGTGGAAATACAGAAGCAGGCAGAGAGTTCCAGAGTTTACCAGAGAAAGGGATGAATGACTGAGAATACTGGTTAACTCTTGCGTTAGAGAGGTGGACAGAATAGGGGTGAGAGAAAGAAGAAAGTCTTGTGCAGCGAGGCCGCGGGAGGAGGGGAGGCATGCAGTTAGCAAGATCAGAAGAGCAGTTAGCATGAAAATAGCGGTAGAAAACAGCTAGAGATGCAACATTGCGGCGATGAGAGAAGGGCTGAAGACAGTCAGTTAGAGGAGAGGAGTTGATGAGACGAAAAACTTTTGATTCCACCTTGTCTAGAAGAGCAGTTTGAGAGGAACCCCCCCCAGACATGTGAAGCATACTCCATACATGGACGGATAAGGCCCTTGTACAGAGTTAGCAGCTGGGGGGGTGAGAAAATCTGGCGGAGACGTCTCAGAACACCTAACTTCATAGAAGCTGTTTTAGCTAGAGATGAGATGTGAAGTTTCCAGTTCAGACTATAAGTAAAGGACAGACCGAGGATGTTCAGTGTGGAAGAAGGGGACAGGTGAGTGTCACTGAAGAAGAGAGGATAGTTGTCTGGAAAGTTGTGTCGAGTTGATAGATGGAGGAATTGAGTTTTTGAGGCATTGAACAATACCAAGTTTGCTCTGCCCTAGTCAGAAATTTTAGAAAGATCAGAAGTCTAGCGTTCTGTGGCTTCCCTGCGTGTCAAGACACTTAGGGTCGTCGACAGAAAGGCAGTCCGACCTTGGGACATTTATGGTCCCCTCCCCAGATGGGGACTCCGAGATTGGTGTAAGAGTCGCCATAATAATTTTGAAATTTTTGAGTGAAGGGTGTGTGTGTTATTAGGTGCTTGTAGTTTTGTGTGGAGGAAGAGAGTTGTCTTTAGAGGCAGGCTGTGACTGGCCCCTTGTGTTGTAAGACACAAAGGGAAACGTTCAGTGAGGTCACAGCTGGGTTTAATGATAAGGTCACAGCACCCCCTGAACAGTGTTATAGACCTCACTGGGAGTAATTATCGTTTCGGCAGGTGTCTACTGCCTCCTCCTCTGTTACTACAGAAGTGCAGTAACCACAGAAATAACTACAGAAAACTAGGCTGGGTTAGTTTTAGAATACTTACACGTCACTTCTTTGCAAGAAGCCGCTGAAGGATGTGATGAAAGAGTCGTGCAGTTAGTACAGAAGAGCAGTAACCACAGGAATAACGACAGGAAACTGGGCTAGGTTAGTTAGGTAAAGTTAGAGTGGAATACGTACACTTCACCTTTTACAGGAGGCCGCTGAAGGATGGGAAGAATGGGGTGAAGTATGCACAGTTAGTTCAGAAGAGCAGTAACCATGAAATTAACGACAGAAAACTAGATTAAGTTAAAGTTATGTTAGAATACACAGTGAGGCCTCTGAAGTATGGGTGGTGTGCAGTTGATAAAGAAGAGCAGTATCCATGGAAATAATGGCAGAAGTTAGTTAAGGTTAAGACTTGAATACACCTAACCTGAGACATTAAGCGTAACCTGAGTTGTTTAGGATGAAGGGACACATCTGGAGTGATGAGTAGGTGATGAGGAGCACCTTACCTCCCCTTACGGTGCAGCGAAGAGTCAGGTGCGCGCCGATTTCAACTTGTGTGGTGGTCTCCCTGGCAGGCGTCCTCCACCGCCCACCCTCCCACACCTCCAAGGACGGCTTCGACGGCGGCACTGCGGGGGAAGGGGCGGATCACATGTCATGGGGGGGTCACTGCATTTTTTCTTCCGACGGCGCAAGTTATCTCAAGTATACACTGTAACTGTACGTAAAGGATCCTGTCTTTGTAGTAGTAATAGTTGTTGTTGTAGTGGTAATTGTAGTAGTAGTAGTAGTAGTAGTAGTAGTAGTAGTAGTAGTTGTAGTAGCAATAGCAGTAATAGTTGTAATAGAACTATTAATAGTAGTAGTAGTAATAGTAATTATGTTGGTGGTGGTCGTGGAGGTAGGAAGAGGAGGGGGAGCACGACGACAACGAGGAGCAAAAAAAAAAAAAAGTTAGAGAATGAACAGTTAGAAGAGGATGTGGAAGAAGAAGAGTTGGCGAAAAAAGAGGGAAAGCACAAGATGAATTACAAAAGAAGGAGAAGAAAGGGAGAACGAGGAGGAGGAGGAGGAGGAGGAGGAGATAGGCAGACATCTATGCACTCATTCACACACACTGTCATCCATACACTCACCCAGAACAATGAGCTGTGTCTTTGTTTGAGTAGCTCGGGCTCGGTAATATTCCACACGACAGCTGTACACGCCTTCATCCGAGCTTTGGGCGTCGGATAGCTTAAGAAACGCGAGATGTGGTCGGTCTTGGGGTGCCGGTGTGGGCGGGAGGGAGAAGGACAGTTGGCTGCTGCCCTTTATGTTGCTCCAATGTTTGGGGTTGTGAGGGTCGCGCCGGTCATAGCTGTTAGGGATAGAGGAGATGATTGACTCTCTCTCTCTCTCTCTCTCTCTCTCTCTCTCTCTCTCTCTCTCTCTCTCTCTCTCTCTCTCTCTCTCGTAAACGAAGGTTGCAACTAGAAAGTGTAAAATATTAGGCGATATTTTTTGGAGTACATGCTCATTGCTAGAGAGAGAGAGAGAGAGAGAGAGAGAGAGAGAGAGAGAGAGAGAGAGAGAGAGAGAGAGAGAGTCCACCCAACTACACACACACACACACACACACACACACACACACACACACCTGTATATGGAGGTCCTGACTCCTTCCTTATACCACAGGACGAGCTGCACAGTGTCGATGCGGGAGAGGTTGTGGGCGGGGCTGAGGCTAGTGGGCGGGAGCGTGATGGAACAGGGGATGCTCACCTCTCCTCCCTCCACAACCTCCAGCTCTCCGGCTTTCCCACCGCCACTACTCGCCTCTGTGGGGAAGTGTACGTTATCAGCAATGCTACTGGTATCTTAAAAAAAATTCTGTGATAGATTTACAAGGACCGTGGAAATGAATGGTTCTTTCGTTTTTTATTGATTTATTTGTATTTTTATCTATTATAATTTATTTTTTATGCCATGGAGACTGGCAAAGGAAAAAATTCCGCTCAACTGTTTTACTCCTAAACAACAATCACAGTAAAAAAAAAAATAAATAAATAAGCTGTTTATTTTCAGAGGTGTCTTAATACTCTTTTGAAATAGTTCATGCCTTAGGAGGGTGGAAAAAAAAAAAACGGAAACAAACAGAGTTCTAGAGTTTACTAGTAAAAGAGATGAAGGACTGAAGACACTGGTTAACTCTTGCAGTAGTAGGGTGGAAAGAACAATATGAAAATGAATGGAAAATCTTGTGCAGCGAAGTAGTGGGAGGGAGAGAACTGCAGTTACCAAGTTCAGAGGAGCAGTAGCTATGGAGATAACGGTGGAAGATAGTACGAGATACAGCATTGCGGTGATGAGTGTCAGATTTAAGACATTCTGTTAAAATGAGGGAGGTGATGTGGTGAAAAGCTTTAAACTCCACACTGCACAGTGTTGTTTGTTGGTAAATTGTGCGCTGCATATATAGTGTAAATGTAAGCACAGTGTGGAACCCCCTGCAGTGGTGCAGCAGAGGAACACCCCTGCCTGGTGCTTTCTTGCTATGTAGCAGTTAGGTATTATCGCTGTTTAGTCTGCAGTCACTACTTTCCTCTGTGGCACGCCACACACCGGTCATCTCCTATAGGTAGCAATGATCTCTGGGCATTTATTTCCATGGTGGTCACTCAACTCTTTTCCACCAACTATATGATAGCAAATTTGTCCTCTGAGTATGAGTAAGCATTGCAAAAACTGCCACAGACTGATGCTCTCACTCGCAAATTGGTCTTCGTACGCTTCTTTTGAAATCTTCGGCAAACTAACGTTGTATCTCTACCAGAATCTGCAATGAGGTGCGGGATTATCTAGATAATAATCTTACAATCAGTTATGGTTTAGTTGCTTTCTTTACCACCTAAGTGCATTGGTTGTTTAGTTTGAGATCTATGGAAGTCATAATAACAATATCCACAGTTTGAAAATAAACATGATTATCCTTTTTATTTTATTTATTCATTTTTTGCAAGGATTATTGTTTTTTGTAATGCTGTACATGGCACTTATCAAAATTAAAGTTTCCAAGACAATTTCCAAGACAACTCAGCTAGTATAGATATAGATAAATCGTCCTGAAAATCTGAAATGCATAGATTTGTTTGATGTTTTTGTGTTTTCATGCTTTGCTGATGTCTTCCTCGGTGTCGTAAGTGGAAAAAAGAAAAAAAGAGGTTCTAAAACTGACCTGAGGAATGCCACCACTTTTTATGTTGTACTCATCTGGAGATTTTCCATTTATTACAATTCTCTATTGACTGATGTTATTGTTATTCCTCATTCCTCCTGCTGTCTGCTACTACTACTACTACTACTACTACTACTACTACTACTACTACTACTACTGTTATTACTACTTTCTTTTAGTAATTATGAGAGTAAAAGATGAAATTTCTCTCTCTCTCTCTCTCTCTCTCTCTCTCTCTCTCTCTCTCTCTCTCTCTCTCTCTCTCTCTCTCTCTCTCTCTCTCTCTCTCTCTCTCTCTCTCTCTCTCTCTCTCTCTCATGGGGATCAAGCAAGAGATAAGGTTACTCCACCAGCTGTCTGAGATTCGCTTCCTGCCCCCCTTTTCTCTCCCCCTTTCCTTCCCTCTCACCTTCCCTCCCTCCCATTCCCTTCCCTGCCAGATCCTGTCAAGTCTTTTTTTTCATCCTCAGACATGTTTAGTAGATGACTGTGTGTGTGTGTGCGTGTGTGTGTGTGTGTGTGTGTGTGTGTGTGTGAGTGTGTGTGTGTGAGAGTATAGTGTATCGTAGTCTTCATGTGGCCAACCTCCATTTTTTCATAAACCTTTTTGTTTGTTACAGACCTTCACTACCACCTGCTGTGTGTGTGTGTGTGTGTGTGTGTGTGTGTGAGTGTGTATATATATATATATATATATATATATATATATATATATATATATATATATATATATATATATATATATATATATATATATATATATATATATATATATATATATATATATATATATATATATATATATATATATATATATATATATATATATATATATATATATATATGAAGAGAGAGAGAGAGAGAGAGAGAGAGAGAGAGAGAGAGAGAGAGAGAGAGAGAGAGTGCATCTGTTCCCTGCGGAAGTTTACAAATAAGCTTCAGCTTTGCAGGGGATCCTCGAATGTCAGTTAGCAGCTGGAGAGGAGGAAGAGGAGGTGGAGGAGGAACACAAAGCACCTGACCTGTTGGTCATTATATGGTTATGTGTGATAAACTGTACTATCTTATCTTGAAACAGTAATAGGATAATAATACTATGGAGGTCCGAGGAGGAGGAGGAGGAGCAGAAGGAAGGAAGACGATACACTTGAAAGAATAAAAGTTAGTTTTGAAGAAAGGGAACATGAAGGAAAAATGAGAAAAGAAGAAAATAGTTCGTTTCACACGAAAAACAACGTCGTAACAATTATAATGGTAATGGTGATGCTATTAATAATAATAAAAAAAAATAATAACGATAATAATAACAGTAAAAGTGCTAACAATGGCAATAATAATATGGTTGTTGAAAGTGAAATACCGACTGAGAAACATAATATCCGATAAAAAAAAAAATATTAATATGAATTACATACATATTCATAAAGCTATTACGAAATATTCTTACAATTTCTTACCTGCTGTAGGAGAAGTGAGGAGGAGAAGGAAGAGGAGGTGGAGGAGGGTGACGATGAGCAGGGACGCTGAGAGAGGCATAGCGTCTCTCTCTCTCTCTCTCTCTCTCTCTCTCTCTCTCTCTCTCTCTCTCTCTCTCTCTCTCTTTGTGGTGACTTAGTTTTTGTCAAGAATCACTAAGAGTTGCCATTTCTTGTTTTCTTGAGCATTTTCATGCCAGTTACAGTAGTGGTAGTTAGTAATAGTAGTAGTAGTAGTAGTAGTAGTAGTAGTAGTAGTGGTAGTAGTAGTAGTAGTAGTAGTAGTAGTAGTAGTAGTAGTAGTAGTGGTAGCAGTAGTAGTAGTAGTAGTAGTAGTAGTAGTAGTAGTTGTTGTTGTTGTTGTTGTTGTTGTTGTTGTTGTTGTTGTTGTTGTTGTTGTTGTTGTCTTCACCACATAATTTTCATCCGGAAGAAAGTTAATTAATTTTTCTGTAATAACACTCTCTTTTCTTTTAGTTTCCTTTTATCTTTTTTCCTTTTCATAGTTTTTTCCTTCCTTTTTTTGTTATTTTTCTCTTTCTTTGTTTGTTCCTTAGTTCTGGCGCACTGTCATTAGGCCGTTATTTGTCTTATCCTTTTGGCCTGAATAGGAATGAGGGACGGAGATGGAAATACAGTCACTCATCAAGGACCCTTTAGCGTTTATTGTCCTGGAATTAACACGCTCATTCACATACCACCACCACCATCACCACTACCACTTGATTCTACCAATATTATATGTGTGCGTGTGTGGGTGTGTTAGTGGCAGTGATGACAAATGGTGATGTGTTGTTCTTACTGTAATTAGTGGCAATAGCACTAATTGTGGTGTTGTTAGTGTTGGTGGTGATGACGACTTGTGATGTGTTGTTGCTTTTATTAGTAATGTTAGGGGTGGTAATGATGATGATTTGTGAACTGTCATTTTTTGTTTGTAGTAGTAGTAGTAGTAGTAGTAGTAGTGTAGTAGTAGTTGTAGTAGTAATAGTAGTTATGGTTGTGTTGATGATGACTGACTAGTTGAGATGTGTTTCTGCTGTTGTCAGTGGCAGTGAGGTTAGAGATGAGTTCAGGCAGCGTAGTGCGGCGATAGTACTGAAGGCGTTAGTGACGGTGGTGGTGGTGTTGGCAGTGTTAGCGTTGGCGTTGTTGATGGTGGGTGTGTCACGGGATAGGGGTGGCGAGCGGGTGTGAGTGCGCCTTACCACCGGGGCAAGAACAAGCGGGAGACTGGCATCTGTTGTGGCACCGTGGCGTGGGGCTCCCTCCCCTCGCCTCTGGCACGGGAGAGATGCTGGTTAGTGCTTCCCACTTACTTCCTTTTCATCTCTTTCCTCTCG
>NC_087182.1:12087380-12089880 GCF_035594125.1 Scylla paramamosain
TTTCAACTCTGTCGGTCAACATCTACCTTTCCTTCTTACTGGAAGTTTGCCTATATTCAGCCTGTTCCTAAAAAGGGTGACCGTTCTAATCCCTCAAAGTACCGTCCTATCGCTTTAATTTCCTGCCTATCTAAAGTTTTTCAATCTATCCTCAACAGGAAGATTCTTAAACATCTATCACTTCACAACCTTCTATCTGATCGCCAGTATGGGTTCCGTCATGGCCGCTCTACTGGTTATCTTCTGGCTTTCCTTACTGAGTCTTGGTCATCCTCTTTTAGAGATTTTGGTGAAACTTTTGCTGTTGCCTTGGACATATCAAAAGCTTTTGATAGAGTCTGGCACAAAGCTATGATTTCCAAACTACCCTCCTACGGTTTCTATCCTTCTCTCTGTAACTTCATCTCAAGTTTCCTTTCTGACCGTTCTATTGCTGCTGTGGTAGACGGTCACTGTTCTTCTCCTAAATCTATTAACAGTGGTGTTCCTCAGGGTTCTGTCCTGTCACCTACTCTCTTCTTATTATTCATTAATGATCTTCTATACCAAACTTCTTGTCCTATCCACTCCTACGCTGATGATACCACCCTGCACTTTTCCACGTCTTTTCATAGACGTCGAACCCTTCAGGAGGTAAACATTTCACGCAGGGAAGCCACAGAACGCTTGACTTCTGATCTTTCTAAAATTTCTGATTGACGCAGAGCAAACTTGGTATTGTGCAATGTCTCAAAAACTCAATTCCTCCATCTATCAACTCGACACAACCTTCCAGACAACTATCCCCTCTTCTTCAATGACACTCAACTGTCCCCCTCTTCCACACTAAACATCCTCGGTCTGTCCTTTACTTATAATCTGAACTGGAAACTTCACATCTCATCTCTAGCTAAAACAGCTTCTATGAAGTTAGGTGTTCTGAGACGTCTTCGCCAGTTTTTCTCACCTCCCCCCAGCTGCTAACTCAGTACAAGGGCCTTATCCGTCGATGTATGGAGTATGCTTTACATAACTGGGGGGGTTCCACTCATACTGCTCTTCTAGACAAGGTAGAATCAAAAGCTTTTCGTCTCATCAACTCCTCTCCTCTAACTGACTGTCTTCAGCCTCTCTCACCGCCGCAATGTTGCATCTCTAGCTGTCTTCTACCGCTATTTTCATGCTAACTGGTCTTCTTATCTTGCTAACTGCATGCCTTCCCTCCTCCCGCGGACTCGCTGCACAAGACTTTCTTCTTTCTCTCACCCCTATTCTGTCCACCTCTCTAACGCAAGAGTTAACCAGTATTCTCAATCATTCATCCCTTTCTCTGGTAAACTCTGGAACTCCCTGGCTGCTTCTGTATTTCCACCTTCCTGTGACTTGAATTCCTTCAAAAGGGAGGTTTCAAGACACTTATCTATCAGTTTTTGACTACTGCTTTGATCCTTTTATGGGACTGGCATTTCAGTGGGCTTTTTTTTTATTGGATTTTTGTTGCCCTTGGCCAGTGTCCCTTCTACATAAAAAAAAGAAAAGAAAAAAAAAAAAAAAAAAAAAAAAAAAAAAAAAAAAAAAAAAAAAAAAAATATATATATATATATATATATATATATATATATATATATATATATATATATATATATATATATATATATATATATATATATATATATATATATATATATATATATATATATATATATATATATATATATATATATATATATATATATATATATATATATATATATATATATATATATATATATATATATATATATATATATATATATATTATATATATATTACTATTATTATTATTTTTATCATTATTATTATTATTATTATTATTATTAGTAGCAGTAGTAGTAGTAGTAGTAGGAGTAGTAGTAGTAGTAGTAGTAGTAGTAGTAGTAGTAGTAGTAGTAATACCATCATCATCAGTATCTTTAATATTAACATTGTCATCATCATTACCATCACCATCGTCATTATTATCTTTTGAAATAAGGAGACTGCAAGAGGTCAGCTTACTACACAAGGCAGCTCCTGAGCACTTCTCTTGAAAGTATCCAATGTCTGTGTATCTATCACATTCTTACAAAGTTTGGTCCACTTATCCACAACCTTATTTGAAAACCAATTTTTTTCTTTCTCGTTTTAAAAACGGCCTTTGTCAAGCTTATAACCATTCATACGATGTTTAACCTGTTCATTGTCTAAGAAAACCTCAGCTATATCTCATTTTGAATTTACATTTATTGATGTTGAAATGCATTTCCCACTTTCTGCCCTCTCATGCATTCTGTCAAGGTCTCTCTATAATATGCTTATGTATTGCAGTGACATCGTTAATGATCCTACTTTGATGTTGGCAAATTCATCGCAGAATCTAGATAAAATGTTGAACGTTGATTATGAAAGTAATGGGCCTAAAACAGATGCCTGGAGAATCCCACTAATAACTTAATTCCTTTTTTATTCAAGTTACTTCCTTTAATTTGTGTCTTTAGCTTCC
>NC_087182.1:12092380-12104880 GCF_035594125.1 Scylla paramamosain
TTACAGTTTTTGTTTCTGCACCTGCTTTCTTTGCCTTTTTAACATTTTTCTTTAGCTTGTTTTTATCTTGACCGGTTAGTTTTCCACAGCAAGTAGTAACTGAATAGTTTACAACAGACACAATAGTGGACTTATAAAAGAGACTAATTATATTTTTCTCAACACGTAGACTATTTAAGATGCACAGAAAGTGAAGTCGTTGATGACATTTCTTAGTAACAAGTACCTTTCATTTGAACATCAATCATATAGCCGAGATACCTCCAAGGAGGAGGCAGTAGGCACCTGCTGAAACGATAATTACTACCAGTGAGGTCTGAAGCACTGGATCAGGGGTGCTGTGAACTTATCATTAAACCCAGCTGTGACCTCACTGAACGTTCCCTTTGTGTTTCATAACACAAGAGGGCAGTCACAGCCTGCCCTCTAAAGACAACTCTCTTCCTTCACACAAAACTACAAGCATCTAATTACATACACATCTTTCACTCGAACTTCAAAATGATCATGGCCTTAAGTGTCTTGACATCCCCCCAACTTTTCTTCATTAACTTCTGGAACAATCGTGGTCTTAGACCTAATTTTCAAATCTCATCTTCTTTTCCTCACTGAAACTCAGGTGTCTGAGGCAACTGACAGTAGCCGCTTTCCTATTCCCTCCTACTTTCTCTCTCCTCATTTTCAATCCAAAGCTGGATGTTGCGTTTATATGCGTAACGACTTAACCTGCTCTCGTGCCCACGCTCTTGAATCTTCCGAGTTTTCCACCATCTGGCTACAACTGTAGAGTTACTCTCAAATTAAATTTATCTGTGCTGTATACCTCTCACCTAACCCCTCTGACTATAAGAAATTCTTTGACTACTTAACTTCCAAAGTGGAACACATTCTGACTCTCTTCCCTTTTGCGGAGATCTCCATTCTTGGAGACTTCAGTGTTCACCACCAGCTTTGGCTTTCCTCTCCCTTCACTGACCATCCTGGTGAACTAGTCTTCAGCTTTGCTATCCTCCACGACCTAGACTCCTAGAGCAATTGGTGCAACACTCTACTCGTATTCCTGCCCGTCTTGGTGATGCGCCCAACATTCTTGACCTTTTCCTAGCCTCTAATCCTTCTGCTCATGTTGTATCTCTCTCTTCTCCGTTGGGCTCCTCTGATCACAATCTCATATCTATCGCTTCAATCCCTCCTCAGGATCCTCCTAAGCGGAGGTGCCTCTGTTGTTTTGCCTCTGCTAGTTGAGAGGATCTGAGGAGGTATTTTGCTGATTTTCCTTGGAATGACTACTGCTTTCGTGTCAGAGAATCGTCCCTGTGTGCCGAACGCATAACGGAAGTGACAGTGTCTGGCATGGAGGTATATATATTCCTCACTCTATTTCTCGACCTAAACCTTCCAAACCTTGGTTCAACACAGCTTGTTCTAGTGCTATACATGATAGAGAGGTGGCCCACAAAAGGTACTTGAGCCTTCAATCACTAGAATCTCATGCACTTTATATTTCTGCCCGGAATCATGCCAAGTCTGTTCTGCAACTAGCCAAAAACTCCTTCATTTATAGAAATTGTCAAAATCTTTCAAGATCTAACTCCCCTCGTGACTTCTGGCATCTAGCCAAAAATATCTCCAATAACTTTGTTTCTTCTTCTTTCCCTCCTTTATTTCAACCAGATGGCACCACCCTACCACATCTATTTATAAAGCTGAACTCTTCGCTCTAACCTTTTCTAAAAACTGTGGACGACTCAGGACTTGCTCCTCCCTCTCCTCCACCCTCTGACTACTTTGTGCTACCTATTAAAATTCTTCGCAATAATGTTTTCCATGCCCTTGCTCACCTAAACCTTCGGAAAGCTTATGGACCTGATGGGGTTCCTCCTATTGTTTTCCAAAACTGCGCCTCCGTGTTTGCGCCTTGCCTAATCAAAATTCTTTCAACTCTGTCGGTCAACATCTACCTTTCCTTCTTGCTGGAAGTTTGCCTACATTCAGCAAGTTCCTAAAAAGGGTGACCGTTCTAATCCCTCAAAGTACCGTCCTATTGCTTTAATTTCCTGCCTATCTAAAGTTTTTGAATCTGTCCTGAACAGAAAGATTCTTAAACATCTATCATTTCACAACCTTCTATCTGATCGCCAGTATAGGTTCCGTGACGGCCGCTGTACTGGTGATCTTCTGGCTTTCCTTACTGAGTCTTGGACATTCTCTTTTAGAAATTTTGGTGAAACTTTTGCTGTTGCCTTAGACATCAAAAGCTTTTGATAGAATCTGACACAAAGCTTTGATTTCCAAACTACCCTCCTACGGCTTCTATCCTTCTCTCTGTGACTTCATCTCAAGTTTCTTTTTTGACCATTCTATTGCTGCTGTGATAGACGGTTACTGTTCTTCTCCTAAATCTATTAACAGTGGTGTTCCTCAGGGTTCTGTCCTGTCACCAACTCTCTTCCTATTATTCATCAGTGATATAAACCAAACTTCTTGCCCTATCCACTCCTAAGCTGATGATAGCACCATGCATTTTTCTACGTACCTTTCATAGACGTCCAACTCTTCGGGAAGTAAACATTTCACGCAGGGAAGCCACGTACTTCTAATCTCTCTAAAATTTCTGATTGGGGCAGAACAAACCTGGTATTGCTTAATGCCTCAAAAACTCAATTGCTCCATTTATCAACTCGACACAACCTTCAAGACAACTATTCCCTCTTCTTCTATAAGACTCAACTGTCCTCCTCTTCTATACTGAACATCCTCGATCTGTCCTTTTCTTATAATCTAAACTAGAAACTTAACTTTTCATCTCTATCTAAAACAGCTTCTATGAAGTTAGGTGTTCTGAGACGTCTCCGCCAGTTTTTCTCACCCTGCCAGCTGCTAACTCTGTACAAGGGCCTTATCCGTCTATATATGGAGTATGGTGCACATTTATGGAGGGGTTCCACCCATACCGCCCTTTTAGACATGGTGGAATTAAATGCTTTTCATCTCATAAACTCCTCACCTCTAACTTACTATCTTCAGGCTCTTTCTCATCGCTGCTATGTTGCATCTCTAACTATATTCTACCGCTATTTTCATGCTAACTGGTCTTCTGATCTTGCTAACTGCATGCCTCCCCTCCTCCTGTGGCCTCGCTGCACAAGACTTTCTTCTTTCTCTCACCCCTATTCTGTCCACCTCTCTAATGCAAGAGTTAACCAGTATTCTCAATCATGCATCCATTTCTCTGGTAAACTCTGTAACTCCCTTCCTGTCTCTGTATTTCCATCTTCCTATGACTTGAATTCCTTCAAGAGGGAAGTTTCAAGACACTTATCCTCAAATTTTTGACTACCCCTTGGGACCCTATTCAGGGACTGGCATCACAGTGGGCTTCTTCTTTTTTTTTTTTTATTGAATTCTTGTTACCCTTGGACGGTGTCCCTCCTACATAAAAAAAAGAAAAAGAATGTTTACTCTATATTTTTTTCCTTCCATGGTAATAGGGTTAGGGATGCTTCGTTTCTTTGTCCTAAAGTCAGTTATCATTTCCTTTTTCTTTTTTTTGACATTCAGTTTAAAAAAAAAAACACCACTTGACAGACTCATGGACACGAGTTAAAAAAAAACTAATACAATTATCATTAATAATTTTTCCTCCAGTAACTGTATCGTTAGCATATTTCATAACAGGGCATTGATTACCGTGGCTACCATAGTCATCTGTGTATAAACTGAACAGAACTGGGAACATGACACATCCCTGGGGGCCTCCTGTGTTGGTAACAATTTCATTTGACTTCAACTGGCCGATCCGCTGAGTTGAAATGCTAAAAATCCACTTAAGAAGAAGCTGTTAACTTCCATCCTTAGTAGTTTGTTGAGTGAAATGTGGGCTTGGATTGTATTAAAGGCCGAGCTGAAATGTATGAACAGAATCCTTACTTGAGAATATGGTTTGGATAGATCTTCTTGGCAGGCACAAGCAAACCATAGCAAAAATAAAAATATGAATAAAAAATCTCTAAGTTTGTATTTATGTCTTCCCTATTTTCTATCAGAACAATCCAGTCCGTGCAGTTGAAACAAACCTGCAGTTTTTGTTTTCCGCTTCCCATTTCCTGATTATCACTTCTTTACACTGTTGCTGCTTTAATACTTGTTTACAACTGGGAAGACAGAAGAGCATGTTATAATCAGCATTTCCAAGACATGGTGTTTTCAAAACACGATAACTACGCTTAACGTTACAGTACATTTTATCAAGAGTAGCCTCCCCCCTGGTAGCCCAGTGTACATATTGTTCATACATTAATTAGGTCGTAACCTTGTCTTGAAAATCACAATGATTAAAATCACCTATAATTATCCTCACGCTCTCTGGATCATCATTTTCATATCGTGTCACTCATTTTTCTAAAGTTTTCTCTGCTACTCCTTTGTCTGCGTCCGGGAACACCACTAACAGGATGATTTTACTGAATTCTCGCGGCAAGTAAAAGGGACAACAGGATATTACCAAAAGGTCAATGTTTCTGGTGCATAAATTCTCCTTTACGATGACTTGCGAGCACCTCCTTTCATTTATGTAAGCCGCGACTCCGCTCCCTCGTTCCTTTTCAATGCTATTCCTGTCACATCTCACCAGTACAAACCTGTCTCATCTCACCAGTACAAACCTGTCTCATCTCACTGTGCCGTCTGCATCCCAATCTTGTAGCCGGGTTTCCGTTATGGCTATTATTGAATTGTCCCTTTACTCTTTGTGTGTACTTATAGTAAGCAACCAGCTCGTCGTATTAATTCCGTGTAGATCTCACACTTCCGAAGGTGATGGCTGACAGAGGGGTCCTCAGAGGCGTGCGGGAAAGGATGAGGCGGTTAGGTAACCGCCTCATCCTTTCCCGCACGCCTCGTCTTCCCCGCTTCCGCTTGAGTCGTTTTTCGTCACTGCTTCGTTATGATTTCTTAGGGAAATTCCAATCTGCCTGAAGTTCCTGAAGACGTTCGATGCATCCGATATACTGTGCTGGTAGCAAATTCATATTGTATCTTCAGGCGAACAGGGAAGCACTGTCATACTGCATGTTTACGTATGTAGTTGCAGTCTCCATCACAAAAGTTCCAGTTCTGGCTTATAACATTGCCGTATTCACTATCAATACTGATATTAGCACTCTTGGGATGTTCATGCTTAGCTTGTCGAGAACTTGTCGTGGGAAGATAGAAATTTGAAGTAAAAGTGAGGAGTTCTGTCACCGTGACAGCTACGGTAATAATAATAGTAGTAGTAGTAGTAGTAGTAGTAGTAGTAGTAGTAGTAGTAGTAGTAATAGTAGTAGTAGCAGCAGCAGCAGCAGCAGCAGCAGCAGCAAAATTTCTTCCCAGTTTAACTCATTAAGCTCAATTGTAAATAGTGTGGTAATGAGTACTGAAGATTCTTAATGTTTGACAGTAAGAACAGGTTGTTATATAATATTAATGAATATGGGGAGATGGTCAGACATGCTGCAATGGATGATGCCTGTGAAAGGGAATTGTGTGAAATTTGTCCAGGTATGGTTGAGTAGAAAAGGTTGGCTAAGGTCAGGACCATCGGGAAATCTTGTTGGACGCGATATGTGAAGGAAATAATAATTTGTATCTAATTAATAAATATATTGGTAGAAAGATGAGATGAGTGTTCAGGCAAGTAAATGGTGAAGTCACCTAGGAGGATTGACTTGTTATGTCTGGAAACTTCATTATCAAGTATTTCTGTCAAACTATTGGTAAACTCATTTAGAGCAATATGCTTACTATTGTGCCTATAGATAACGGAAATTATGTAACTTGTATTAACTACTTTCGGTTTAGCTGACCAAATTTCAATATTATAATTGATAAAGCAAGACTGGTTGAGGACCTCTCCATTTATCTCAACTCTGGTAAAAATACTAATATCACCTTGTTCTCTATAGATTCTAAGTGTATTGAAGTATACCATTCCAAAGAACAGAGATGCTTGTTGGATTCTTGTAACCATGTTTCTGTGACAGCAAATACATCTGGTAGTTTACGTAGAGTTTAGAAATAACAGTAGCAGTAGCAGCAGTGGTGGCAGTAACAATGGTGCACTGACCCCTGCCACGCCGCCCGGCAGAGCATCCCCGATATGGAAGGCGTGGTGGGCGAGGACCTGCGTCTGAGGATCGAGCGTGTGTTGGCCTTCCCTATGGGGCGCGGAGAGGCCGAAGAACATGTGCCCGACACCACCTCCATCAACGGCCACCCGGGGGACGCCAGGTGAGGGTAAGGTGTGTTTTTTCATCATCAGCATCATCATCGTATATGTCATTATTATTAGTCATCATCATCATCATCATCATCGTGTATGTCATTATCATTAGTCATCATCATCATCATCACTGTATTTATTTTCATCACCGTCATATTTATCATTATCACCGTCATCATATTTATCATTATCAACGTCATCATCGTCATTATATCTATCACTATCATTATCGTCATTATCACCATATTTATCATCATAATCATCATCATCATCATCATCATATTTTTCATTATCACTTCCATCATCATGATTATCATGATCATCATGATCATGATGATGATTATCACCATCAGTATCATCATCATCATCATCATCATAATCATCATCATCATCATCATCACGATCAACACTATCAGCATCATCATCATCATCATCATCACTATCATCATCATCATCATCACCATCATCATCATCATCACCATCACCATCATCACCATCATCATCATCATCATCATCATCATTATCATCATCATCACCATTATCATCATCATAATCATTATCATCAGTATCATCATCATCATCATCATCATCATCATCATCATCACCATCATCACCATTATCATTATCATCATCATCACCATCATCATCATCATCATCATCATCATCATCATCATCATCATCACCATTATCATCATCATTATCATCTTCATCATCATCATCATCATCATTATCCTCATCATCATTATCATTATCATAATCATCATCATCATCATCATCATCATCATCATCATCATCACGATTATCACTATCATCATCAGTAATAATGGTATCGTTATTAGAAAATAAATAATAGTGAAGGAAGTGCATAGATTAAAGCCAGTTTTACTTTAACATGAAGGTACTCTGTGTGCAGTTTCATTGATATTTCTGTGGAGTATTATACCAGTTCAAATCGTCTCTTAGCAGGTCCCCAGCGGGAGGCCTACTTCAGGAGTACCTAGATCAGCTGGAACCCGAGGAGGAGGAGGGGATGGAGGAGGAGGAGGACGAACTTCTCTTCCAGGGGTGAGATGGCCGCTGCTGGCCTCGTGGCTCTGTTGACCTAAACACTCTATGTCTTTTAACTTTATTGAGAACAAAGAAAAAAAAAAGAAAAAATAAGAATAAATAAATAAATAAACACGGTACATTCATATACAGTAGAAATAAATGTTGCAAAAATTGGTGTAAATTTAAAAAATAAAGATAATTTACCCACCGTCCTAAAAATAAATAGATAGATAAATAAATGAAACAAAATTAAAAGAGAAAAGAAAGAAATATTTCGAAAAAAAAGATTACGACAAACGAAAAAAAATAACACATTAAAAATAAAAAAAAATAAAATAAAATAAAAAGACTGAATCTATGATCTCTGCGAAAGAAATCGAGAGTAGATTCACAAAGTACGTGATTATTTACAAAGTATGTGATTACTTCCAGAGTCAGAGGACACGAGGGTTGGTGTTCGCATCCCTCTCGCTGGGGCAGCTTTAACAAGATCTTTTAGTTTTCTTTGTTCGTAATTACGTACATAAAAAGATGTATGAGTTATAAACAATATGTATACCTGGTTGCTGAATCCTTCGTCATCGTGGCGCGCATACACACACACACACACACACACACACACACACACACACACACACACACACACACACACACACACACAAACACACACACGCACGCACAGAATGGATAGTGCAGAGAGAGAGAGAGAGAGAGAGAGAGAGAGAGAGAGAGAGAGAGAGAGAGAGAGAGAGAGAGAGAGAGAGAGAGAGAGAGAGAGAGAGAGAGAGACTGTAAAAGTTTTCATTCCTGTTCATTTCGTTGGAGGATCGTATTTTTTTTTTCTTTTTGCTTCGTATTTTTTTAAAATGCATGCCCAGTAATTTGTCCACCTTAACAAAGATAAACCATCTGTGCAGCTAAACATTGCTCTCTAAGAATGATAAGCCTGTCTGTGTAACTACACACTTAGCTCTATCAAAGTTAAGCTGCCTATACTGAATACTGTGACTTATCTGTAAAGAAGATAAGCCACCAATGTAGCTAAGCACTCTTCTGTAAGAAAATAAGCCACCAACGTAGCGAAACACTTCCTCATCAGAAAGCCACACCATCTATAAGAGCATAATAACATGAGAGTGGCAAGAAGCCAGAAGGCCTACACGTGTCAGTTCCTCAATCAAACATACTTATCTCTACTCATCTTTTTATCTTACCCATATAGTTGTCTAATTTCTTCAAGCTCTTTATTGACTATGCAATAACATCCTGATTACTGAGCCTGTCTCACTCATCTACCATTCTGTATGAGTACCAGTCTCTTCCAGTCTCCTTTTTCAACATAACTCTGTCAAACTTAAATCAGGTATTTTTCATCCTATCCTGATTAGTGATACTAAGGATCTTGCCTGCATTTCCTTTCTTATATTCTTACACTGTGTGAATACCTCTATGAGATCCCTTTTAATCTATATCCCTCTGTAGTTAAATAAACATGTTGCAAACAGGACAAGAACAATAAGAAACTTGGGTCCCGAAAGCATTTCAGTTTAATCTCCGTTTTGCAGGTCGGAAAGTGACCGGGAAAGCGAGGCGGATCTTATCTACGACTCTGACAAGGAGCAATACACAACACCTTACCTCCTCTTCCTGCAACACGCCCGCACCAGCAGGAGGGACGCCCGAAGGGAGCCTGAACCCTGCCCGGACGACCTGCAGCCCCAGCGACACCTGGTGAGAGGAGGTTGAAACGAGTAATAATAATAATAATAATAATAATAATAATAATAATAATAATAATAGTAATAATAATAATAATAATAATAAATATAATAATAATAATAATAATAATAATAATAATAATAATAATAATAATAATAATAATAATAATAATAATAATAATGTTAATAACAATTTAGTTTGCATCTGAAGACATGCTCACTTAGCATAGGAAAAGGTCCAAATCTATTAAGAAACTGCATTATTTAATTATACTGAAGAAAACAAATAAACTAAAAGCAGTATATTCAAAATTATTTCTAGCGGTAATATTCTACGACCGAACAAAATGATACAAAGAAAACAGATTTTAGTGTCTATACGTCTTTTTTTTTTTTTTTTCAAAGGCATAGACTGTTAAGGGAATGCATAATAACTCTAATGCTATACACTAAACGTACATTACACCCTTATTATTAAACAACACAATCCATGGAGATATTTGTCAGGTAGAAATTGCAGCACTTATTCAGACGTTCCCAAGGGCGGTTGTTCCCTGTAGACTGTGAGTGAAAGGGAATAGACTTACTTCACTTACCTTTGGTTCCGTCACGTTTTTCTTTGACTTCAGCCGTCAAGGGAAGAAAAGGAGGACGAGGAGGACGGGAGTTCAGGGGAGCGTGACGGAGCCGTTGGACGTTCAGGGCATCGTTCCAGTAGGGCCACATCCTCCAGGACACCCCCTACACTTGCCTCCGTCACCAGGGAACTCACGGACTCCAAGTCAAACAATAGAGATCACGAGACTTCCATTTCCAGCGACAGGGGAAGCAAGACTGGTGACAGCGCACCATTGAGGAATTCTTCTCCTCTCTCCTTTGTTCCTCTTCCTGCCTCTAAGAACGAAGAAGCGGAATCTGAAACCGAGGACCAGCCAGAGGAGGAGGGAGGTGACAAAGTGAAGCAAGAGGAAAAGGACGAGAAGAGGAAGAAGAGGAAAAGAAAAAAAAAAAAAAGAAAAATGAAGAAAACGAAAAGCAAAGGCGAAACGACGGAGGAAGAAGAGGAAGAGAGAGAGAGGGAACAAGAAGACGAGCAAAGGAAAGGGAGTAAGTTTGAGTCTCCAGAGATGAGGGTGGAATCCTTGAGAAAATCGACGGCTCTTGTTCTCTTCCGAAATTTTGCCAAAACGGTTTACGCTCCTAGACACTCCCAGTTCAAGTTGTTCTCCAGCCTCGAGGATTTGGAGGAAGTCTCCCCCTCCACTGGGCCCTTACCCCCTGCTGCTAAGGGAACGCCACGCCCCTAGAACACCCACGCAGTGAGAGGTGAGTGGGGAGGCGCTTAGAGTTCAAATATCTGAGAGAGAGAGAGAGAGAGAGAGAGAGAGAGAGAGAGAGAGAGAGAGAGAGAGAGAGAGAGAGAGAGAGAGAGAGCAATCACATTCCGGTACTAAAAAAGGAAAACATTCTTTGCCTCCCACTGTCTAGAATGAATGAGTCATCTCACTTGTTTGTCTGCTGTAGTCCGGAATTTTCGCTGTTTATGACCTGTGTTGTTCCTTTCTCAACAATTCGCTGTGGGTGTGTGAGAGAAACCCGAATGTCAATGGAAATAAAGGAAAAGGGAGTATTTTTTCTCGGAGGTATATTGGCGTGAGGGAGGGACGGAGGCTGCCAGTAACCGTTAGCTACCTCCCAACTCTTTTCTCTGAAAGTTCATGTGGCTTCGCTCAAGGTGGTAATTCTCTTTCAGTGATGCAGCAGTCACTCCTGCGCATCCTGGTGTATGGCACAAGTCGTGAAGTCAATGAGAGGCAGCAGTAGATTGATGAAAGGGAGACAAATCTTATCAGCATAACTGGAAACCGCTGGAGGGGAGGGTTGGGAAGCCGCGGGCAAACTGGGGTGCAGGAACAGGTTAGCTAACACACGTGGAGGAGAGCGGCGGGCATCTCGAGGCAAGGCACACTGCATGCCAGTCAAACCTTTACCAGCTGAAGATGAGGGTCCTTCTGTTATTAGGTATGTGGTGTACACTCGATAGATGAACCATATGTGTTCTTCCTTCTGAAGCGATAAGACTTTCCCAGGAATTTGACGTAAATGTGACTGAATGTCCACAGAATCGCATTGTTCCAACCACACGCATATTGAGATCAATTCGGGGAGGTTGTGTGTTGCATGACTGTATCTAAATGTTCAAGCGTACAGAATAAGCCATTAAGAATTGAGAAAAGAATC
Source organism: Scylla paramamosain (assembly GCF_035594125.1). Classification (NCBI taxonomy): domain Eukaryota; kingdom Metazoa; phylum Arthropoda; class Malacostraca; order Decapoda; family Portunidae; genus Scylla; species Scylla paramamosain. Next base: position 12,103,652 of record NC_087182.1, read on the forward strand.
ATAAAAGTAACCATTAAGGGTAAATGACCGATCGATGAACATATGCATGAACACTGGGAGGACACGTAACCGCTCTTTCAATCGTAAAAGACTGTAATCACGAGCCATTTTTTATGGTCTTGCTTTTGCCGTAAATCCAGCACATTTGCCTCGACAGAATTGCAGAGAGGGTGGGATCATGTGCTGTGTGTTGTGAGCAGAGTGATGAACGGAGCACATCATCGTGGTGACGTGTGTCTGGGAAGAGTGACTGATTAATAAGGTTACTTTTTTAAAGACGAATTAGGAAATACAGATGACTGCCCTATGAAACATGTAATATTAATGTATCTTCTCACGTCAGGTTTTATAGTACATAGGAATTAGACAGAATTGCTTAATATTCCCTTGAAACACTTGACGTTCTCCCTGTAATCGTCATTGTTTTCCTTCGTATTCCACCTTACGTGTGGGGTTTCTGGTAATAATGTTTTGTGTGCCGAGTCAGTGAGGTGATATAAGTTTGCTGTTCATATAAGGCAAACAAAGGCATCACATTACAGTAGAAATAACTACGTGAGTTTCTCTACATATGTTGCTTTTCAGAAATTTTAAGTTCATTTTCGAGCTATTATGAACATCTCAGTATTTAATTGTGAGAACAGACCATTGAAGTGACAGCAGTAGTAGTAGTAGTAGTAGTAGTAGTAGTAACAATAATGATAATTATACCAATAACTGACAATAATAATAATAATAATAATAATAATAATAATAATAATAATGATAATGATAATAATAATGATAATAATAATAATAATAATAATAATAATAATAATAATAAATAATAATAATAATAATAATAATAATAATAATAATAATAATAATAATAATAATCTTCATCATCATCATCATCATCATCATCATCATCATCATTAATATCATTATTATTATTATTATTATTATTATTATTATTATTATTATTATTATTATTATTATTATTATTGTTATTGTTATTATTATTATTATTATTATTATTATTATTGTTGTTGTTGTTGTTGTTGTTGTTGTTGTCGTTGTTTTTGTTGTTGTTGTTGTTGTTGTTGTTGTTTTTATTATTATTATTATTATTTTTATTATAATGATAACGATGATGATGGTGATGATGATGATGATGATGGCAATAATAATAATAATAGTAATAATAATAATAATAATAATAATAATAATAATAATAATAATAAAATTAA
>NC_087182.1:12109880-12112380 GCF_035594125.1 Scylla paramamosain
GGCCGCCCAGCAACCCACTGCCGCAGTCACTGTGCCACCTGCCACGTCCACAAACAGATCCACAGAACAGGAGACTACATCATCGGAAATCACCAGAGCTGTCACCACCACCACCACCACCACCATTCCTACCACCACCAAACCACCGGTCACCCCCGCCAGAGGAACTACTGTAGTTACTGCCGATACCACAGACGCCAATACCACTAGCACTACCACCACCACCGCCGCCATTAATGCCACCACTATGGCCACCACTAACGCAACCAGCACAGACAACGCCACATCAGAGGACGTCATCCTTAGTGGGGCTCACGTGCCTAATGTAACATCTTCATCATCTGGCGTCTGCTTTGGTAAGACAGAGGTAAGTAGTAACTGAGACGGGTGATTCTTACTCCTTTGTGATATCGTGTCACGTTATTACTGTTCCACCTTTACTTCACCTTTGCGAACCTTAAGATAAACCTTAAAAAAAAACAAAAAAAAACATGAAGGTTAGGTTAAGGTGAATCAGATCAGATGAGTATCTTAAGTTAGATTACGTTAATTAGATTAAAATGCTAGTAACAGTCCTTGTTCTGTTTATTAGGACTGCCATCGCGCAAAATCGTTCTATTGTTGGAATGCTAACTTTGTGCCTTCAGCCCTTTCACTGAACTAAGGGAAAGGTGGAGTACAGGACAAACCTAGGATTCTTACCTCCCAAAGAAAACGTAAAAGTATAAAGTTTACACAAATTCTCTTACGTACATAACATGAGCATTTGGCTTAAAACTTATCATTATCGGTAATGGTAATGCAAGAGAAAAATGTGGATTTGAAAATAATGAACACAAATTTCCTATTCTATAAGAACATAGCACAAGAACATAAGAAATTAAGGGAAGGTGTTAGGCTGTATAGAGTCATGGCTTAGTGACAGGCGACAGAGAGTGGTAATAAACGGCTCGAAATCCGAGTGGGGTCATGTAATTAGTGGGGTGCCACAGGGATCAGTATTAGGGCCATTGTTATTTCTAATGTATATCAATGACTTGGATAGTGGAATTAGTAGTGATGTTAGTAAATTTGCGGATGACACAAAGATAAGTAGATTAATTAGGTCAGAATCGGATGCCATCGCCTTGCAGGCAGACTTAGATAAAATGAATGAATGGACGGATAGATGGCAAATGCAATTTAATATCAATAAATGCAAAGTGCTTAGCGTAGGTAGAGGAAACCCACACAATAGGTACACATTAGACAGCCAAACTCTGGTAGGTACAGGGTACGAGAAAGATTTAGGAGTTATAGTTAGCTCTGAACTCCGTCTAGGGAAGCAATGCATAGAAGCCAGAAACAAGGCAAATAGGGTACTAGGATTTATTTTTAGGAGTGTTAAAAGTAGAAGGCCGGGAGTAATATTAAAGTTATACTTGGCGCTGGTCAGACCTCATCTAGACTACGCGGTGCAGTTCTGGTCCCCACATTACAGGAAAGATATAGGTCTATTAGAATCAGTACAGAGGAGAATGACTAAAAGGATACAGGGGATGAGGAGTATTCCTTACGAGGCGAGGTTGAAGCTGTTGAATTTACATTCTTTAGAGAGACGTAGGTTAAGAGGGGACCTGATAGAAGTCTTTAAGTGGTATAAGGGTTATAACAAGGGAGATGTAAGCAAAATTCTTAGGATCAGCAACCAGGGTAGAACAAGAAATAACGGGTTCAAGCTTGAAAAATTTAGGTTTAGGAAGGAGATAGGGAAAAATTGGTTCTCAAATAGAGTGGTAGACGAGTGGAACGGACTCATGTAGTTAGTGCTAGGACACTAGAGAGCTTTAAGAGAAGATTAGACAAGTTTATGGATGGGGATAACAGATGGAAATAGGTAGGTGTGTTTCATACAGGGACTGCCACGTGTAAGCCTGGTCGCTTCTTGCAGCTTCCCTTATTTCTTATGTTCTTATGTTCTTATGAAACCATCAGGACTACACGTGGCAGTCCCTGTATGAAACATACCTACTTTATGTTTTTCATGTTCCACCAATTTCCACCTTTCGTCCCCATCCATAATTTTTTTCTAATCTTACTTTAAAGCTCTCTAATGATTCAGTACTAGCAACCTGATTACTGAGTCCGTTCCATTCATCTACCACTCTATTTGAGAACCAATTCCTTCCTATCTCTTTCATGAATCTAAATTTTTCAAGCTTGATTCCGTTATTTTTATTTATTTATTTTTTTTCTATCCTGAATATTGATCCTGAGAATTTTGCTCACGTCCCCTTTGTTATAACCACTTAAAGACTCCAATCAGATTTCCTCTCAACCTCCGTCTCTCTAAGAAATATAATTTTAATAAATTCAGTCCCGTTTGGTAAGGAATACCCCTCATCCCTGTATCCTTTTAGTCATTCCCATTTGTACTGATTCTAATAGATCTATATCCTTCCTATAATATGAAAACCAGAACTGCACAGCATAGTCTAGATGAGGTCTGATCAGAGCCAAA
>NC_087182.1:12117380-12209880 GCF_035594125.1 Scylla paramamosain
CACACACACACACACACACACACACACACACACACACACACACACACACGCATATCCTCTGCATTCTCTCTCTCTCTCTCTCTCTCTCTCTCTCTCTCTCTCTCTCTCTCTCTCTCTCTCTCTCTCTCTCTCTCTCTCTCTCTCTCTCTCTCTCATTAATCATTTATCAAGTATCTCATTTATTTCTTTGCCGTGAATTTTTTTTTTTTTTCACCTCCAAGGGGATAAATTTACATAAATTTACAGACACAAATTGGTTGGGTTGATTCACTTCAAGGCTCCTCACTGAACCAACCATTCCATTTGTATAACATTTGTATAGGCATTCTTTATACGTTCTCTGTCTGAAAATTTGTAAGTAAACTCTTACCCTGGGAGATATACATTATTGCCGCCGGAAGGCGGGAAAGGTTTTTCAGACCCACACGATGACGCGAATCGTTTATAATATTAGCTCAAAACCTCAAGACATACATTAATGGTCCTAGACAATATCTTATATGAATAATTTATGTAATACAGGTATGATTCTGTACGTTACTCATAGAATAATGTATTCTTACACAGACAATTATTAAATTTAACGTGTTTTGGGTTTTGGGGTGATCGTTAAGTAACGCACACGCCTTTTTCTGACAGGTGTTCTAGCTGGTTCTATCTACTTCTGTTTCCTGCAGCAACACACGTCCTCCCTGCACGAGCGTCCTCAGTAATGTATCCCTATCGTCCTCGGTTTCCGTTACTTCCTGGGTCCCTACACTGCTCATCGTTATCCATTAAAGACGGTGATAAAATCAACCTCGTATCGGCCTCACGTCATAACACGCATCCTTCATCCCCTTGCATGAACACCACATCAACACCAGCCGTACAAAAAATATGCTGATTATGCCTTGTCTTGGCCTTCGCAATGACCTCCAAGTCCTTTCCTTTCTCATTAACAACCTCGGTTGCTCAACAACAACTTCCTTCACCCGCTCGGCGGTAACATACACAGTTATGCTTAGTTAAGTCTCTGTTGTTATTGTGATGATGAGAAGACAAAGGATGAAACAGATCTTTGTCTCTAATGTTTCGACAATGTCTTCCTCTTCTTTCTGAGGAAGACTCATTTCTGAAACGTTAGAGAAATAAAGATCCCTTGCTTCATTCTGTGTTTGCTCACCATAGGAATGTTCCCACTTGTCTAATCTATTATATCATTAATATTTCTGTGTCGTTGTCAAAAACCCTTCTCTTTCCTATAGTCAGTGAAGGGAGGCTGGTCAGCAACATTATTTTAACATGTTTCATTTTCACTGATCTAAAATAAAACAATAAAGATTAATAAAAAAAAAAGAAAAAAAGAATATATATATATATATATATATATATATATATATATATATATATATATATATATATATATATATATATATATATATATATATATATATATATATATATATATATATATATATATATATATATATAAGTTGTGTGAAGAGATACTTAAAAGCCTAAATCCTAAAGTCTACCCATTCTCGACACAGGCTGAGGTGACACTGAATTCAGAAAACGATTAGGGGAGACTTTCATATTTATATACTCGGACAACTTTATATCCTTCATGTATTCATTGTTTTATTGTTTGTTTTTAGATAACTGAAGATGATTCATAATTACATAATGTACAAAAGTGGTGTTGATTACAGATCTCATTCATTTCCTGTTGAAAATAAGGATCCCCCAAGAATGTCCCCTTATCAGTGTGGTTAAATAATTTCCCTTTTATATAGGAGCAATGAGGGTGCGGGCACTAACAATCGCCATCACATTATTACAGAAACACCTACACTTACCTGGTGGCCGCACTCACCCACTGCCTTGGTCTGTGTTGTGAACATGGTTTTGTGGATACTTGATCGAACAGGCCACAACACAAAAATCTCTCAAGGCCCCTCGTGGGTGCCTCTGGCCACGACCACTGCCCCCCACACACCATCGCTACGTCCACCACTCCGCAAGGAAGTCTGCTGTGTCACACCAGCGCCACACTTTGTTGGTTGAGTTAAAGGAATAATCCCGAGATTAAAAAAGAAGTTATATATTATATATATATATATATATATATATATATATATATATATATATATATATATATATATATATATATATATATATATATATATATATATATATATATATATATATATATATATATATATATATATATATATATATATATATATATATATATATATATATATATATATATATATATATATATATATATATATATATATATATATATATATATATATATATATATATATATATATATATATATATATATATTATTTCTCATCCATCATCCTTCCAAATAAAGTAACATCATGCCTCGTGAAACAAATACACGTATTTTTGTGCTGTGCTCCATTTGTGTCCATTAATTTTTGCTGTTAAAAAGAAGGGCTGAAATTTCTAATGACGTTATATTATAGTTGGTATTGTAATGCTACCAATCCGTTTTGTGACAGAGATCTCCTTTGAACTTTGTGGTCTGTCTTTGTAAACATCTGCGGTAACATTCTCAAAGCGAATTAGACTTCAGCTAAGACATTTACAATATAACGTTATTAGCAAGTGGCCTAAATGTGATTGATTAACTGTTCCTTGCCTGGGATGTGGGTGAGCTTCACTACCTCATAATATGTGAATGTCAGAAAACTCTCTACACTCCATTCTAAAATCTGTCATCATTCAGTAATCACCACTCCAATCATTCATTGGAGTGGTGGACAGTGGCGCCACCTGCACCTGCCTCATAGGAACTGGGAGCGATGGAGATTGTGGTGGTGTGGTTACACACGCCCACACCCTTACCGCCCACATTTCATGGGGCGCCCTTCCCCTGGGACCTGATGCCATGCCTCAGACCGCCCTACCTATCACCACGTGGGAGTGAGGTCAACCCTCATACCTTTGTCTCCGGACGCTAGCCCCGGCCGTGACCTGAGACGGTAGGCCCAGCAACCACGGGGGTTACCACCCGACTCAGTAGTCCTTGTCCGCCTAGCCTCGGTGGCGGACGTGTGACTTGCTGGCAGCTTCACTTAATACTGTACAATTTATTTTATTAGTATAAAGTAGAAGCACTTGTCTTTCTGTATCCTGACCACCTACAAAGAACTACTAGAAGAACCAGCATTACGGTGGCCCCGGTGGAAGGAGTCGACGGTGCAAGTCCTCCATGCCCACGCGCCCTGCTCGTCGTCAGCTGCTCGGGCTACCTTCATAGCCTCCGGGTTACCTGCTATGCCGTCACCGACGCATTTCTGCTAAGCCTTCACAGACGCAAACTGCTACGCTAATACACGTCTACGGTGGTTTCTTGAGCTGCTTTCAGAGCTTCTTTCAAGCTTTTTATGCCAAGCCTGACCCGCCAGCCTGTTCCCGTAGGACTTCAAGCCGTCATCAACGCCGTTCCCGTTTTAAGTCTGGTCTTTTCAACATGTCATCAGCGCATCTTGACTGATTTAAGCTGCGTTCCTGTCGTTTTAAGACTCAAGAACTTTTCAGTAGCCAGTCTTCACTTTAATACTAAATCTCGAGTGATTTTTTTTTAGCTGTGTTCCTGTCGCTTCAAGACTTAAGAACTTCTCAGCCATCAGTCTTCTGTAAGTTTTGGTGTTTCCTGTCCCTGTGGTATTTTCTGTTCGTTGTTTCCAGTACATAATCTGCCACAATCCACTACACTTGAAGATTTCATCACCATCATGTGCATTATCAGTGCTGCATTATGATTATTGCAGTGTATTGTTGTTTTTTTTGCAATTTATTAGGCATATAAACACTTGTTCTCTTGTTTTATGGCCTCTAGTGTTGTTCTAGTTTTTCTTGGCCTGTGACTCGCTGTGTTGACATCACAGCTAGTGTAAGTTTTGTGTTTGGCCACTGTGCTCTCTTTTCTGACGTCACTGCTATGTGAGTTTCGTGATTCGCCAGTGCGTACTCACTTTTCTGACGTCATTGTTCTGTGAGCCTTGCGATTGGCTGTAGTGCAAACATCACGTTTCTTAGACAGATAAGCACGTCTTTATTATGTAAATCGTGCTTCAGTGTGCCTGCGTCACCCCCTTTTGCTTTGTTCACTGCGAGGACACAGCGAGAATAGCGGCCGAACATTGTGCTGGTGTGGGGACAGAGGCCCACACCCTTGCCTCCCAAATTCCATGGGGCGCCCTTCCGCTGGGACCTGACGCCAAGCCTCTGGCCTCATCCTTTTGTCTCCGGACGCCAGCCCTGGCCGTGGCCTGCTGAGCGGGCAGGTCCATCAACCACGGACTACCCCACTGATTAGTCGCGTCTACCCAGGCCTCGGACGTGGATGTGCGACCCGCTGGCACTTCACTTTATTATTTATATTGTACATTATTATTATGTCAATATACAGCAGCTGATTTTTACAACTGTATTTATTTGGGCACCACCTATATACAAGCAAGTATTAGAAGAAGAAGAATTTTCCTAGTACAAGACAAGGATGGAGGCCTGAGGTTTCCAGTACTAGCTGTTGTCAACAGTGTTTCGGAAACGCCTGACCGCAGCTCGTTTGATGCTAGTATGTTATCAAGGACTGACACAGGACTAATGCATGTTTATAAGAGATGATATAATACAGAAGGGTTGTGTTGATGGTAAAAAACAAACTAATAAGGCTTGAACTTTGGTTTAGGAATATTGACACTAGATAGCCTGTGGCGTTTGAGTCACTGGTAACTCAGATTTAATAGGTTTGGTATCATGAACCTTAATTATTGGTTTGGGGATGATTGTTATTACAGCCAATTTATGATTTAATTTTTAAATTATTAGAACATTCCTCTCACAACAGTACGGAATGAAAGTATGTTGTATCCGTGGCTAATTGCTTGCCACTAAATCATACCTTTGAAAAATGTTTGATATTTGCATAATCACAAAATTATCTACGAAATGCTGTATGAAAAGAGCTTCATCTCGCAAAGTTTTACATTTGAGCCTCCTCTGATCAACTGTAAGTTTGTTACGTGTAATACTGTGAATAAAGATGCAGTCAGTATTCAAGAATTTTCATCCACTAAGTGCAATCTTAGTGAGACTGGACATCTACCATTCAACGAAAAATTTAAAGTGCTATCGATTGTTGTGTGTAACAGACCGTTGAATCGAGGAAACTTTTGTGCTATAACTAAATGAAGTTCTTGGTTGCTCGGCAAGTGTTCTTGGTGGTTATTGTGCACCGAATGTATGGCGACGCTCGTTCATCGCCTGTCAAGGCATTCGACTGGTAATGAGTTTTTGCTATCGCTGAAATTAGAATTTTAGGGGTTACAATTACAGAAAACGGATCACCTGAAGATCCGCCACCCCAGCCGCACTCGGGGTGGCAGATCTTCAGGTGAGACAATCTGGGGTGGCGGATCTTCGGGTGATCCCATACTTTTAATGAAGTAAACTTTTTTCTGCATTTTTTATATCCACTCAGTTTTTTAATGCGTTCATGTTGTTAGGTTAGGTTAGGTTAGGTTAGGTTAGGCTAACCTAACCTAACCTAACCTAACCAAGTGAGAGAGTCTGGGGTGGCGGATCTTCAGGTGAGACAATCTGGGGTGGCGGATCTTCAGGTGATCCCTGTGGGGTGGCGGATCTTCAGGTGATCCCAGAAAACTGAACGCATTATATATATATATATATATATATATATATATATATATATATATATATATATATATATATATATATATATATATATATATATATATATATATATATATATATATATATATATATATATATATATATATATTAGTTTTACCCTGTGATTTATGTATTCACAGAAGGAATCTGAATTCCAAATGTTCATTCATGTAAGCATTGTTGGCCCACATTATTTACTACATTCTAGCTTGATGAGTTCATATGTTCATGAGATATTGTGAACCATTTGCGTATGTACAATACAAATTCAGATCTGATGTGCTCAATTATGTACAATACACATAGAGGGTACATGGTATATACCAAGTTTCAATATAATTGGCTGAATAGTTATAGAGAAACCATTTATGAGACACTTTTCCATTTTTTGATGCGAGATGATTTACTGATATTTCTACTTACATTTCCAGATACTGGTGTCTATGATTCCGGTGAAAGACAAAAATATGATATATCTTAGCGGTATATGATTCTTCAATCCGCTCTGAAAAGTTTGTGTATCGTTCAGGCACCAAACATCTTCGAAACTAAGAAATGAAGCGATGCAACTGGCTCAAGGAGTCTAGAGCACCTGGAACTGGCCCCAGCCAATGTCGTCGGGTGTGCTAAGGGAAGCATTGCTGTGTAGGGTTCTGTGCTTTCTTGAACGCGTTGTGTATGGTCAAGGTGGAACAAGACTGCGAAGCCTTACCAAGAGTCTGTTCCCATCGGCCGAGCAGGTACGTTGCACTGGTAACGAACGTAGCTCACCAACATCATTATAATCTTGACAAGTTGCGAACGATCCAGTGAGTCTGTAGCTAGTCAGCTCACTCACTTCTGGACCGGAAAATCATTAAGTAGCCAGTCCAACATACGTGACATCATTTCATTCTATTGGTTTTATTTTCCTTAACTAAATGGTTACTGAGCCTCTTTATTCTTATTTGATTAAAAAGGGGATGTTGGAAATGAGAAGTTTTAGTGCCTAGGTTACAAAACTGGCGTGAGTGGTGGTAATGGTTTCAGCGGCGGTCGGATTTACTGGGAGCTTCTCATCCAAGTTCACATGTGTATTTTGGCTCCAGAATCACAATACATTACTGTTTGTGTGTTCTCTTCCCTGGTGTGTTACAGATATATGCACAACCCTTTCTTAACCCTTTCATTCTGGTGATCATATATGAACGATTGCATCAGTTTGTCCGTAGCGACGGCGATCGTTCCCGTAATCAAGAATTTTCGCGCCTCAATTTTGAGCTCCAAGCGCGGTTTCTCGAGTCAGATGGCGCGTGAAAGTGTCTGGCATCTGTTTCCACCCGAAGTATTGCCACTAGCTCTGTATATTTTGCGGTAACTAAACTATTCTCCCATACTGAGAGCGACACTTGGCAACCCCAGCGACCCGCCGTGTGGAAAGCACCCTGATAAGAGCCAAGGGACCTGATAAGAGCGAAGGACACGGACAGCCTGATAATAGGGAAGGATCTCAGATCCTTCCCTATTATTGTGTGTGTGTGTGTGTGTGTGTGTGTTCTCCGGGCTGTTTCTGGTTGACGGATCACACAGCGAGATCCTTGATAAGCCATAACTAACCTTTTCAGAGATCACATCGAGCTACAAAGTACATCATTGTATTCAGAATAACACAGAGAAAAAAGAAAAAATATTAGTATTCAAACAGTCTTCTGACAATTTCTAGGTTTATGATTTTTACCCATCATGGCTTATGGGAAAATAGTTTAATCACCGGAATATAAGGGTTAAAAAAAAAAAAGCATTTATGACTTTTAACATACATCAACACTCGTCCGCCAATAGCACATTAAACTGATAATATACTAGAAGTATGTTCATTTTCCTAAGTTCACTGAGAGAAAGGCACGAACCTTCTGAAAAAGAGATAAAAAGGGAAGAAAAGAACACGAACACTAACAACAAGAATAAGAACAAGAACAAGAAAAAAGATGTACGTCTTTAGCTTATCTGTTCCTGACAGGTAATAGTAGGGTAAAGCGCTTATCACACTAGCACTTGTACCGTCGAGCTTCCTGCAAAGTAAGACGCTAGCGTCTTACTCTTGGACGCTGGGTTGCTTACCGGATCATATGGGAAACAGCGTCGGCAGTCGGCGGTAAGGATCCACAATGGTACTGGGTGGTGTTCGCATCTTATAATATCATTGTTACTGCCAGAGAGAGAGAGAGAGAGAGAGAGAGAGAGAGAGAGAACACTGAGGATGGTAGTAGATGGGATAGGGAGAAGATATTTTGCTGACCTGATGAATTTAGCTTCGGCCGGGTTAATGGAGGTCAGATAGGAACTTCAAAGACTCCACATAAGAAACATGTGTAGGGGACACCCAACTCTGCCCTGCCCTGGGGCAGAAGCAAGTATACTGTAGACTGTAGAGGGAAGCGGACGTCGTGAACGAGCGTCTCGCATTGAGAGTGATCTCCAGTCTACAGGGGTTAAATGACCCGCCAGCACGTGTCTTGACTACAAGATACTCAGTGTAACATATATGTCCTGTTTTGTGTGAGAGCGTACAGTAGCACAATTTGTAATCTTATTCTGTAAGACTGATACTGTTAAGCTACCAATGTGTGTAGTAACGTAAATCTATAAACCTATTCCATAAGGCTGAGACTGTTAAGTTACCATTATATATTTGTCTTTATGAGAATCTGCTCGTGTCCCCAGGTTTTGACCGATTCAATCAATACATCGAGTCAGCGTGAAACGGGTCTTATTATCATGCACTGATCGCCCCAAGAAAGTGGCGATGACAATCATGGTGATACTATTTATAACCTTAGACTTCAAATCATAGAAATACCTATGGGATATATGTTTAATACATATGCATGAATACTAAACGAGTGAGAAATGATTAAGTAGTAAAAGTTATCAATATAGGTTAAATGTAAAAGAACCAGCTGAACAGGTCTAGACATTTCATCCCCAAGGGAGTGGCCGCTGCAGAAGAGCCTCCACCTCTCTATATAGCCAAGTTTCTCCCATGACTCTTGCAAGGGCTCTTATATTCTGCATACCTTTCACAGCCCTGCCTTTTATCTCCCTATCCATTTCACCATTCTTACCTAGCACCGTTCCCTAGTATGGTATTCACCCTATCACATTCTTTCTCTAGATAAATGAATGATATATACAACTTTTCAGCCTTTTAAATATTCTTCACTACGAGATTTATGCCAACCTTCAAATCCACACAACTGTTCCTACTTATTTACCCATCTATTTCACTCTCCCATCTTGTCGCCCTTTTTAAAAGCCACATTCATATACCCAATCCGTTTGCGACACTCAACGCAGTCCACCGTGCCAGCACAATCGCTTTTTCTTTTTCCTTTCACGCGCTTCACAAGTTGAATAATAATGTCAGTATGTCACCATCATCGCTGGAAAATATTCCATCACTTGTAAACAAGTCGGAGGACGGGGGTAGCATACGATAATATAAGGTCCTCTGTGTTTGATGCTAGCATCTTATGTCGGTAGATCGAGTGCCGACGGTCGACGGAAATACGTTCTAGTGTGAAAGCGGTTTCAGGCAGGTTGGTCAAATACTGGCTCCTCATTCTTAGCTGTAGTCATCACGCTCCGCGCTCATTTTGTTGTCCCTAGTGTGGCGTTTTTACTACTGCCTCTATTCTCTTTTATAGAAATTTCTTTCCTGGAAGCATTTTTCCGAAGTCTATGCGAAAATACATATGTACACGCTCGCCTGTGAAGACGCTCGGCTGTAGCTCTGAAACTAATCACAGGATAATCTCGGAAATACTCTCATTGTGATTCCCAAAACAAAGTTACTCGTTTAAATATATCCAAATCTAGCAACCTAAATCTAACTTTGCCTAAACCAGTCTAACGTGTCCAAGAGTGGTTGGCACCTGCTCCTCCAGACTGAAAATACTCTTCCCGTCTTGCTCCCACCCTACCACGGGTCGGCACCACTGATTCCTTTTAATAGCGAACTCTTTAGCGATCAGGCTTCACCTTGACCCTTACATCTCGTTTGTTACTCAGGGTGAAACATGTTCCCGGGGTCACTCAGCATGTGGGCAAGCATGCTTTCAATCAACACGACTTCGAAAACTTCCTCCAACGTCACGACTCAGTAAAGAGTCTTTCTAACTTTTCCGTATACATCTTGTCTTTTATTATTGTCATGGTTACTTTCCAAGAAAGTGGACGTTACACTGATCCCGGAAAGTTTTAAAGGTCTGGATTTTTAAAGGCTTCGAGTGCCTACCTGACCTATCCGAAATCGCCAGAATTGCACCCTCTCACTGTACCCTTACCTTGACACAGCACACCAGGAATCACCTCAAATACCAGATCAATGTTGGGGGGAGTAGAAAACACGATTATTATATGTTACAATATTATACATTAATACTAAAGATAATTCACAAACAAAATGAGTTATTACACGTTAATATATGATGTTCCGTCACTACACACAACGCCAGAGCCCGTTTACACCTCCACCGGCCACTGAAATATTTTTCTCTGCCGCAGGAATTTACCCAGACGCCATCACCGCATCCCCAAACAATATTTCCCGTGTTTCCTCTCCTCAAACCTCACAAAACATCATCATCATCATCAAAGATCATCTATAACACCATAACCCCATTCCCAAAATCGCCAATACACCACAACACCAGCCTCCAAGGACAACACCACAGCCTCCACTCACAAAATGGCTGCCGGTTTGACCTATGCTCCCCTCAAGCCAGCGTCACTGGCACAATTCACCAACCGAATTTCAGCGGACAAGAGCTCTTGATACCATAAAAGACTCACTAACCTGATCCTAGATATCAAAGTTATACCACCACATCACTAATACCTCCACACACTCACTCCATCACCATTCCACACCAAAATTCCATACACACACACACACACACACACACACACACACACAGATCACTCGTTACATGTCTCAGTGTCTTCCAGCTCCAAGCCCTCCTCTATATCATATCCTAGCTGAACTTCGTATCACACCCTTTGTCAGTCTGCCTCGCCACGAGCAACAATTTCCAAGCCAAAAATGAGAGGGAAAGTCACAAATCCTCTCCCACCGCCATCCCTGCCTAACACCTCACCCTGAGTTTCTGCACAGGCAAGCAAACAAACAGCAACATAACAACCAGCCTCTTCATATCTCCCATGTCCAAACCAGACTTTAACAGACGATGGAGAAAGTGGGCCTCAGACTCTCTCATCACGTATGACAAAAGAGATATTGCATCTTTTCTCGCCTGCTTTCGAAAACATTCTCTGCACTTCGTTAAAGAAAAATCTAAAGGACATCTTCATCCACACAGATCATTCACTACATACGGACCGGTTTCTGGACACCCTGTGCATCGATCTCTCCACGTTCGGTAGGGCCACTGTCAGTCTGGCATCACTCTACGTCCTTGGAAAGGGAAACCGGATACCAACTCCTGCAGCTACGGTTTCTCTTTTCTCTTACTTTTTTTTTTTCACAAGAGACCGCTCAACTGCCTACACTCCTTCACAAGGGATGGGTAGCCGCCAGCGCAGCGATGCTTATAATGTCAGATTTGACTTAAGAAAACCAACTTTATATGCCAGGCGTAGCTGACAGTGTATCTTTTATCCCTTCTCGTTTTTGCCCAATGGTCACTTTTGTCGTCTCCCGTGATCCCTTTTTGGAGTCACGAATGACGAGCTGGTCTTCAACCAGCTACGCTCATCCAACTACCACCTGTCAGTAACTGAGGAAGGAAACCAAAGGTGTACACACACTGTTTTCTCTTTCAGTACAAGGGTTGGAATTTCAACAACCGTAACTTTTTTTTTTACTTTCAGAGAACTTATGCTGGAAAAACAATGTACTAATTAATATATTAGTAGGTTATACGCTACCGGATACGCACGACTCAATAAGTAAAACCTAATATTATCACTGTCACATGTACCGCTGCTTGATCCTCCAAGTAGTATCCCCTCTGATATCACCCTTTCCTTCCCATTTTGCTTTATTACTACTTCACTTTTAATAGCAAATCACTAAAGAACGCCATTAATCAATATCAATCAACAATTTTCCTTAAAACAACAATGTATTACCTTCACTACGTACTCCTTATCATACTTTCAACACCTGTTTTAACCCCCTCAAGCGTCTCCTCAAGTATACTTCATAAATAACCTTTTGACATTGTATGTAGAAATACATCGGCATTTTTAGGAAAGAAAACGAAAATAATTTCAATTAAATGAAACCAAATAGTGATCGTCATTCATTTCCATTTAATGTTAAGTAGAACTAATTCATATAAGGTTAAATTATGTTAGACAACTAGGCAGTTTTCTTTTTGGAATGATCACTGAAGAGGACGGCAGAGACTGCCCTCAGGAGTCGTCGGATGAGAAACAGCAGCAGCAGCAGGGCCAGCAACAGGAGACCCACCACGTCTAGCATCAGGAACTCCACCCAGGAGAGCTGGGCGGCCGGACACCTCAGCTGGGGCGCCCCTCGGTGGCGGATGACATACTCCGTCCAGAACACCGCACGCTCCTGTGGGGTCGTCGGTTGATCCCTTAAAGACGCCGACATCCTGGCCACGTTCTCCTTGTACCTGGACAATGACAGCACCAGACACTCAGGACCACCTTCGTAGCAGACAGCCTCGCTTGCCTTTGTAATGCATGCCTTATAGAACCGTTATGAACCAGAGGGAAAATGTAAACAGTGCACTGCTGAGGAAAACTTACTTTGTGTTGCTGATGATGTCATTGAGGGCGTCGACGATCCTGTCAGCAGTAAGTTCATCCCACACTAACACACGACCAATATCCGAGTTTTCCACGAACATGCCATTCCTTGGCTGGTCGCTAAAGATGGGCAGGACGAGGAGGGGTGTAACATGAAAGATGGACTCCTGAAGGCTGAGGAGACCGCCGTGGGAGATGAACACTTTTACGTTGTTGTGAGCTGCGGCACGAACGGCGTGTCAGGCGACTGTGCCAGTCCTCCTTGCAAGAGTACAACACGAGACTCTAATTGTCAGTGTCTTTCATTGTAATGGTGTGGTGGGTGACTTACCAAGTATGTCCTGCTGGGGCAGCCAGCTGCGGACCCTGACGTTGTCTGACGCGCCCTGCAGCTCCCCCTCGTACTTCCATAGGACTCGCTGCGGCAGCCTGCGGAAAGCCTCCAGGAAGACCTGGCGATACTTCAACGGCATGGTTTTGCCGAGTGCGACTGAGCCAAGACTGAAGTAGATGACGCCCGCAGAACCCGCTCCTGTGAGCCACGACTCCAGTTCCTGAAATGGCCCCGTGTACTAGGATAATTTTAAACCGATCGAAGGAAGGAATGTGCCCTCGTCCATCCGATATGTATGTTAACATTAAGTAATTTCGTCTTATACTGGTCTACGAATACTTTTCCACATTTTTATAGTTATTCCCAATCAACGTTTGTAATCCTTTTTTTAGTTTAATAAAATCGTAATTTTATTACTCTGCCTATATATGTGATATATAAAAACAAAACGAATAATGTTATTTGATTACAAGAATTGAGGCGAGGTGTATACTATTCCGATTCCAGGATATATCTCATATAGTAGTATAGCTGAAAGTTTAGAGACCTGAAAAAGTTTGAGATTGAATCCCATATTAAACAGACAAGTCGGATTTGTCCTCTTCCAAATTGCAGACAATGCTCCCCGAACAGAGAACAAGTGTGTGTGTGTGTGTGTGTGTGTGTGTGTGTGTGTGTGTCCTTGCTGCAAAGGCTTGAAGTGGCCTACGCTACATTTACACAAGTTTGGTGTGCAAAAAAAAAACAAAAAAAAAAAAAACATATATATCAATAGCATTGATAGATATGAAGGAATTACGTTCGAATATACTTAGATGTATATCTATATCCCACAAATGTTATTAGCATTGACGTATAAAAGTATTACGTGTCGAATATATTCAGGTGTATATCCATATCTCATAAATATGGATGTATTATATGTTTTAGCATTCAGATCTGTGTCTCTTTGTCTCTGTCTCTGTTCGTTTTATAGAAATTTATAGAAATATAGAAATCAACATACAATGAAACTGTACTAGGTTCAGAACTCTAAACTAATTGTACTACACTAGCACTAAGCGGGTAAACTATAAGGGAGCGATAAAGTAATTTATGAGGGATTTGGTTTCATGTAGGCTATGTATGAAACAATATTCATTGTAAAATGTAAATGCTGTGACTGACAACAAAGTATTCCTGAGTACGAAGCGATTATTAGCTTTAAAGGGATATGAAGTATGAGATCGTTATACGAGTAACTTTATGACATGATGTAAAGACAAGATGTAAGGAAGTTAGACAGACGCCTACTTAGCCGTTCTTTAAATTTACCAGCTGTAGCGTGCAACGTCTCCCATCTTGTCCTCCCATGCAATCCCTCCCCTAAAGTGATACCTAAATAAGAATGATAAACAAATAAATAAAGAAACGGATAAACGAACAAGTAAATGCATAAATATATAAACAAATAAATAGTAGTTACTCTTATTGACATAAAAAATGCCTAAACAAAGGACAGATTAAGTATCTATGGTTTCCCTGCATTGTAATTTCTTAGCAAGTGACTTTCTGAGAAACCTATACGACTAGAATCTCATAGTACCTGAGGTAGGGGTTTTGCGGAGCGGCAGTGTATGGCGCCCACCTCCACCTGTGAGGGCAGGAGAGGCACCGGCGTGGCAATGCTGAAGTGAGTGTTCATCAGTGTCAGACTCTGGTTCCTCTCGATGTCCAGCAGCGGCGGCAGATCAGGGAATTGAGCTGAGATCTGAAGAGGTTTAAAAATATAATACTAGAACATAAATCAACCATAATTATAATTAATGAACTGGTCCAATCTATTAGTCTTATTTTATTGAACTTGAACCTGTGGCGTGTCACAACAACAAAAAAAAAAAAAAAAAAAAAAATGGAGACTAACCTCCTTCTGAATGCGCGGAACAACAGCCCACTTCCTCCAGTAGAACGGTAACCAGGAGTGAATAACTGTGTTCTTGACACGCTGCCACAAAGACAAGGGACAGCGGTAACCAACGAGGGAGTTGGGGGCGTAGGAAGGATTAAGAACATTCCCTAGGACGGCACTCTGGCGGTGGTCCATCGCGATGGTGGCGACAGTGATGAAGGGAAGTTCGTGCACGAACGGATACACAATCTGGGGACAAGACGGTGCTCGATGAGACTGTGGAGTTGCTGGCAATGCATTATCCAAATAGAGTGCTGAGTGATGACGGAGCTTTAGAAGAAGATTAGACAAAATTATGGATAATGATGATAGTGGAAATAGGTAGGTATGTTTCATACAAGGACTGTAACGTGTAGGCTTGATGGTTTCTTACAACTTCTTTTATTTTTCTTATGTGCATATGTTCTTGTGATTAGTTCTTCGAAGCAGAGACTCGCACTTACTTCATTAAACATGTGGTTGACAATAATAAGATCAAATTCTTTCCTTTTTTCATACAACTGCTTGACTGACGGTACTTTGTACAAGTCCCAGGACATGGCTGGTAAGAAATTATCAAAAGATGATAAACCGCCAGACATTTCCTTTCCCTTGTTAAACATGTTAAGTAATTCCATATGCGTCAGCCCATGATGGATCTCATGGATGTTTGGATGTGTGGAAGCTTTTGGATGGTTGGTGATCATCACGACCTGTGAATAGAAAAAAAAAAAAAAACGTGTTATAACAACGGAAGATGGAGTTGTTATCATTAGTGAATTACGTCACTTTAAAAAAGCACCGCATCCCACCTTGTGGCCACGGTCAGCCAAAGCTTCGGCTATGGCCATGAACATGTTCCAGTGACTCTTAGCAGAGACAGGAAGCAGCATGAGGAGCTTGTAAGATTTCTCAGGGGGTGGTAAGACTCCTGCTGCGCTCCCCGCCAGTGCTGCCACTACCAGAAACAGTGTTATCACCTTCATCTGTCGACGAGAAACTTGTGGTTGTACTGTTGTTTGTTATCTTGTCAACCTCATCTTGTAAACGTAAGGGACCTTTATGAAATTCTAATTTACTAAGATTTACGGAACAGATATTTCTGAGGGCTTGCTCGTGAGTATCTAGAAAGTAAGAGTTTTGGAAGCGAAGAATGTAAACTTGGATTTTTATATTTCAAAAGTTGTCAACAATATAATAACTTTACAGGATAATTTTCAGCTCCATGTGTCTTGGAGCAGTCGTGTGTATTCAAATCTATGCAACAGTTTCTTTTTTCTTGTTTCAATAACTATCTTTTAAAGCGAAAATAATGTTTTTGATTAAAATGGATGTTTGGTGAACGTATTACGAAAAAAACACTGTAAACCAATGCATTTCTTTCTGATTTCAAGCAAAAAAGGACGTCTGATATCCACAAAACTTTAATATCTTCGCGTGTCATAATTTTTGCAAGGATTATAGCATTAAATTATGGAGGTTTCTTTGCTGTTAGAAAAAAAAAAAAAAAACTGCAGGAGTTGTATTACCAGGTGTTTTGAAATATAAGCTCCTTCCATTGAGTGCACGATAGCTGAGCTCCGAACTGAGCGTGCCATCATTGGCCGCACATCTTTTCAGAGCATAAGTATTGAGCGCACCACGATTACACACAAGAATTTTGAGCTCCTACGACTTAGCACATAACTATTAGGCGCACGACGACTGAGTGCACATTAATCAAGCGGCATCAACTGAGCGCAACAATTGAGCGCCAATAATAATTGAGTTACAGTAACAGTTACTGAGTGCACGACAACTGAGGACACAACAATTGAATGTACCGTAATTCAGTACAAGCCGGTCAGCTCACGGCATGTGAGCGCCAATTATTGAATGCACGATAATTAAGGGCACGACAATTGGCCATAACAATTAAGAACAAGAGAATAAAGTGCATGATAAAAGAGTACATGAGAATTAAGCGTTCGGCAGTTGAATGCTTGACCATTGACGACATGGCATTTGAGTGCATGACAGTTGAGCTCACGGCAGTTGAGTGCATGACCAATGATGACGGCAGTTGAGTGCATAACAGTTGAGCTCACGGCTATACTTCTAAAGGTTGCAGTGGGGACTCCACAAAGCACGACCCATTTACACGCCTCAGCGACTTGAGAAATCATTATATCGAAGTGCAGAATGGCCCGTGTGTAAGCACACACTTGAGCGGTTTTACTAGCAAGTGAGCGAGACATCAAAACTCTGGTGGATTCTTATTATCAGTTTATAAACAATCACCATATGGCGGCTTCAGCAAATGAAACTCTCAGGTGGATTTGCATGATCTTCCTTCTACATATGCGCAAGACAGCAGCCTCTGTGTGTTGCGCAAGATTATGTCCTGCATTCATCGTCTCCATTCTAGATTTTGCGTCGTTTACTTGACTTTCTAATAAACATCGAAGCTTTCATTGAAGCTTTCCTTATATTAGAATTTTATCAGCCATATTCTTTATTTATCTTTATCTTTCTCTCTCTCTCTCTCAACTTTAGCCACTAATTCAGCCTGGATGGCTCGTGCTCCGCGAACTATATACTCTTACTTATGTACTGTGAGATCTTTATAAAACTTTAGCGAACGAAAGTGGTTTTGCTGGCACTGCCGAAAGAGCCTTTTAGCTAGCTTACCATTGGGATATTGTTAAGGAGAATTCTGGCGAAAATAAACACCAGCGAACTGGAAATTAAATCAGCACTGCGTAAAACACACTACTGGCAGGACATCCACAGCGAGAGAACGAACCATTTACATGTAAAACACCACGGGCAACGTAAAAAACGACACTCTTGAAGGTGTGTTTATAACTCTGTCAAGGAAGTTAGTGTGATTCAGAGTAACCAGAGATTCCAATCTTTATCTCCTCATAATAATTCATGTATTGTTGGGAGAGATTGCCAAACACTGTCCCATGGTTTCAAGGTGTTTTAGGCATCACGCCTTAAGTTACTAATGTGTTCCACTTGCTTCCACTGTTTTCTCCTCGATCACGTATCTGGAATTGTTCTGAATTACAATGTAACGCTTTAAACTGTTGTTGCGCTTGTTTGCAGTTGCGTTTACTAGTCGGTGCTCATTTGTCGTATAACCGTGACAACCACTGAGATAAATAAAATTTCATAAGCGGACCGTCGCCTGAACACACCACCATCCCGACACAATGACGCCAATGGAGAGCAAGACGCTTTCACCGTCACGGTGAAATTCTGATTTAGAACATAAATTATAGAAAAATTAGCAACATCATTGTATACGACACCTTACAATCTTTCCTGCAGGGACACAAGAGTCAATGCACTCACCTGTGAAGATTTCGCGGGAAGCTATGTGATCTTGACGGCCACTCAGATGTACAGCGTTAATGGGGGTAAATGACTCACCAACTTTTATCATGTTGAAGAGACACCCGTTCAAACAGTAAATAGTACAGCAACTAACAGCATAACAGTGCAAACACGTACCTAAGGAGACCAGCAGAGACGCCGGTTTAATATACTCACCTGAAGTTCCATGGTGATGTGAATGCTGTCATCAAGTATCATGTAAGAAATAGATGTAAGTACCTACGTCTGGCAGTCCCGAGAGTCTGGTTTTGTTGCCATGAAGCGCATTATTACCCTTGCATTGTACTATAAACTACTTCCATCGCAATTTATCATATTTCTTTTTTGCTTGCTTGACAATTATATTAATTTCAAAACTTGTAGGAGTAACTCAGCAAGGATTGAAATTGTTCCTGCAAAAATTTATGAAATCTGTGGCAAAAACAAAGCAAGGATGTGGAAAACATGTTCATATGTTGCATATCTTTTTATACTGACAGACAAACTAGATAGTTGCAGGCATCATTCTGATACAGTGGATGACAGAGTTGATAAGAAAACTCTCGTTGTACTCTTATTGAGAGAGAGAGAGAGAGAGAGAGAGAGAGAGAGAGAGAGAGAGAGAGAGAGAGAGAGAGAGAGAGAGAGAGAGAGAGAGAGAGAGAGAGAGAGAGAGAGAGAGAGAGTTTTATCTTGACCTACATCTTAATATTGTGCTTTGAGCTACATTTTACTTCTCGCATAAACCCATGCATGAACGTAAACCCACGTTGATGCTCTTGATACTTGTACTTTTGATAGTTCCTTTACTACTACTACTACTACTACTCTTACTACTATTATGTATCACCACTATCACTGGCACTGCCACCACCACCACCACTATCACTACCACCACCACAACAACAATAACAATATCAAGAATAATAAGTAAAACAACAACTTTTACTACTACTACTACTACTACTACTACTATCTACTATGTATTACTAACACTGTCACTGGCGCTGCCACCACCGTCACTACCACCACCACCACCACCACAACAACAGCAACAACAACAACAACAACAACAACAACAACAACAACAATAGCAACATCAAGAATAACAACAAAATAACAACTTTCACTACTACTACTATTATTACTACTACTACTACTACTACTGCTACTACTACTATTACTACTACAACTACTACTACTGCTACCACTCCTACTGCTACTACTACTACTACAACTATCACTGGCACTGTCATCATCATCACCACCACCACCACCACCACCATCATCACCACCACAAGAACAACAACAACAGCAAGAACAGCAACTACATCAAGAATAACAACAAGTAAAACAAGAACTTTTACTACTACTACTACTATTACTACTACTACTACCACTACTGATGCTGCTAATGCTATTACTAATACCACTGCTACTATTTCTGCTGCTGCTGCTGTTGGTACTATTGTTACTACTGCTGTTATTACTATTACTACTACTACATATATATATATATATATATATATATATATATATATATATATATATATATATATATATATATATATATATATATATATATATATATATATATATATATATATATATATATATATATATATATATATATTATACTACTACTACTACTCCTCCTGCTACTGTTATCACTACTGGTGCTGTTGCTGCTACTGCTGCTAATATTATCAAATTAACAACAGGAAAACTAAAACGAGGAAAAATTATGAAAAGAGTGATCTTGCCTTCTCTAACTTAAGATATCTAACACGCCTTAAGAGTAGGAGTGGTGGCTGATCTTCATGTGATCCCCAACAACATATAAAAGGGAACATATTCTGCAGCATTTCGTATTGTACCTCGAGTACGTTTAGTTTTGGTCACACAGTCTAGTGGAAGTCTCAATCATTCTGGTAATAGTTTAACAAGGATTCTGCATCATCAGTAATAGGAAAAAAAAAGAAAAAAAAATCGGAGTCAGAATGAGAGCCTATAGTTTCAAGAAAACGCCTGAAGTATTAAATAAATACTGTTTACACCGCGTAAAAGATGGTCTTCAGTACTACTTGACTTTTTTCATTCCTTTCTGATTATACCTTCTGTCTGTAAATCTTTTAAAACTTTCCTGGTAGCTTAATAGAGTTTTGTTGGTTTGTGAGTTAGCTTCTATGTATAAGTTGTCACTTCTGGATTTTCTTTCTTTATTTTGTCTAGAACATCAATCTGGATTTTCTTTCTTTATTTTGTCTAGAACATCAATCTATGATAGAGTTCTAGTTCTGAGTTCATGTAGTTCAGTGCTTCAAGGACGACTTCACCAATATCGAAATAAATGAGTTCTAATCTTGGAATTTACCATCGTCATTATCAACCACAAGAAAACAGCTAACTCAACACAAATGTTATTAAACAAAAGAAAACACATGAAACATATCATAATTTAATCAGAACAGGAGTGAAAAAGAAAACAAAGCTGAACTTGACTCGAGTCTCGACACATCCGAGACTGAATTGGTGTTCGCTAGTCCAGTCTGAGTCGAGTCCCAACCACGTTTGCGCCAGGCGAGCAGAGGAAGAAAAAAATAGTCTTCAACTCAGCATTTCTTACCATAGAAACACGAATCATGTGAGCTGCCCATAGTTAAGCGTGTCAGGAATATTGTAGTGTGCGTAAAAAGTGCTGAGAACATCAGTTTTGTGGTGAAGTGTGTGAAGTGGCGGTAGCCTGACAGTGTGGGTGGCGGTGAGTTGCGGATCGGTGCCTGGCAAGCCTTAATTACATGATTGTCTTGCTCATACACGCTTGGCCGAAAAGTGTTGGTGGTGAATGACTGTATACTTTCATAGAGATTAACGTAGTGTTCAGGAAAAAGTGAAACTCGTATTTTTTTTTTTTTTTTTCGCAGTGAGTGAATAATTGATGTATCGATGACGGAAAATGGCAACATAAACATCGCAGAAAAATGTTGGATGAAAACTTTGCTAAAACCAAAACTACTTTTTATTTTTCACTTATATATCTTTATTTCTGCCGCAAGTGTTTCATTACGTCTTCTGCAAAGGTGCATCCATAATCCCCGAAAAAAAAAAAAAAAGTGCGTCCGGAGCCGAGATGTGTGAGTCATAAGTCGAAAAAAATGTGTGCTCTTAGATCAAAGAATGCGTTGGAAAAAAGAGAGCTGCAGCCTGAAAAAAAATAAATAAATAAATAATGAAATAAATGGGCATCTACAATTGAGAAGTATGCATCTGTAGCTGAGAAAAGTACATTAATACACGAAAAATGTACCTAAGTAATCGAAAAATGTGCATCCATAATCGAGAAAACAATAAATGTACGTCCGTTGCCGAAAAATGAGAAAGATGTGGGTTCGTAGCCCCACAAAAAGAAAAAAAAGGAATATACTGATGTATTGTTGTAAAGTGCCCGGGTGGTACTGCGTTATTTTTTGTGGGGCCCATGTAGTTTATCACCTTACAGAGCTCAGGCAAGATAAGCGTAGTGTTTTAAGTGCGTTATTAAAGTGTGTTAGAGCAAATGACCAACAAATAAGATTTTTTTTTACGAAGAGGTAATATTTGTGTAAAAAAAAATATTTGGTACCTCTTTTCTCCCTCAAATTTGCAGTTTTCGAGTTATACTTTTTTTTTTTTCTTTTTCGTTCACGTTAGTTGTTTCCCACCTTCCACTCCAACCGTATTGAGGAACCTGTGGGAAACTATGGTTTTTACTTAGAACATCGAATCGAGTGGCAATATGCATTTTTGATGAGGTGGGGGAGGGCATGGCTGTGCCAGTGACTTAACACGCCGGAGCCACTGGCATTGTAGGGAGCAGTGTTGCCAACGATTCTCAGCTAAATTGATGGTTACCTTTATTTCATTAAGATAACAATTCATTCATACTGTATTCATTATTCATCTTTAGATTCGATGCTTCCGAAGCCAAAAATTCTGAAACATTATTCATCTTTGGATTCGATGTTTTTGAAGCCAAAAACTTCGAAAACCCTGATTTTCCTCAGGTCCTTCAATATTGCGGACAGGACGGTGGTAGGCTCAACTAGAAAACTCAACTGGAAAATTCAACATTTGCTTCTAAACAAGAGGTACGAGTACATCGTTAATAAACTCAATATGAATATTACCAGATATCAGATATATCAGAAATTCAAAATTGACTGGAATTCATATAATGGTAAGATAATCAATAAGATGTCTAGAGAAATCAATATAGTGATTAGAGAAATGATAATGCATAGGAAATCAGTACAGTTGTTACGAAATTTATATTGTAATTAGAAATCAATGTGGGAATGCAAATCAGAAAATAGATGAGATGTAAGACAATAAACAATAGTGCGCATTTAAGAGTTTGCTAAGAGAGTTGAAAATTATGATTAAAGAAAAAAAAAAGGAGAATAATTTGAAGTGAAAGCCACAAAAAATAATAAGTAAATAAATAGATAAATAAATAAATAAAGAGAAGAAAAGCGGAAGAAGAGGAAAAGATGACGTCCTTTAATTTTCGTTCATATCTTCAGGTAAGGTAAGTAGTATTCTCGGAAATTTACCTGTCTTATTTTCAGTATTTATGTACTGAATCCGTACGACTAACAGTGGGGAAAATATGACCTAACATAATACATGACGTCATGAAATGTAATTTAGACCGACCCAACGAAATCCACATAACGTGAATTCCAAAAGAAAATCACAAGATGCGCCTAAAAATTAGTTGGTAGGTTATTTATTGAGTAGTTTTTTTAGTTCTTCCTTGTTATTTCTTCTTCTTCTTCTTCTTCTTCTTCTTCTTCTTCTTCTTCTTCTTCTTCTTCTTCTTCTTCTTCTTCTTCTTCTTCTTCTTCTTCTTCTTCTTCTTCTTCTTCTTCTTCTTCTTCTTCTTCTTCTTCTTCTTCTTCTTCTTCTTCTTCTTCTTCTTCTTCTTCTTCTTCTTCTTCTTCTTCTTCTTCTTCTTCTTCTTCTTCTTCTTCTTCTTCTTCTTCTTCTTCTTCTTCTTCTTCTTCTTCTTCTTCTTCTTCTTCTTCTTCTTCTTCTTCTTCTTCTTCTTCTTCTTCTTCTTCTTCTTCTTCTTCTTCTTCTTCTTCTTCTTCTTCTTCTTCTTCTTCTTCTTCTTCTTCTTCTTCTTCTTCTTCTTCTTCTTCTTCTTCTTCTTCTTCTTTCTTCTTCTTCTTCTTCTTCTTCTTCTTCTTCTTCTTCTTCTTCTTCTTCTTCTTCTCTTTCTTCTTCTTCTTTCTTCTTCTTCTTCTTCTTCTTTCTTCTTCTTCTTCTTCTTCTTCTTCTTCTTCTTTCTTCTTCTTCTTCTTCTTCTTCTTCTTCTTCTTCTTCTTCTTCTTCTTCTTCTTCTCTTTCTTCTTCTTCTTCTTCTTCTTCTTCTTCTTTCTTCTTCTTCTTCTTCTTCTTATCTTCTTCTTCTTCTTCTTCTTCTTCTTCTTCTTCTTCTTCTTCTTCTTCTTCTTCTTCTTCTTCTTCTTCTTCTTCTTCTTCTTCTTCTTCTTCTTCTTCTTCTTCTTCTTCTTCTTCTTCTTCTTCTTCTTCTTCTTCTTCTTCTTCTTCTTCTTCTTCTTCTTCTTCTTCTTCTTCTTATTCTTCTTCTTCTTCTTCTTCTTCTTCTTCTTCTTCTTCTTCTTCTTCTTCTTCTTCTTCTTCTTCTTCTTCTTCTTCTTCTTCTTCTTCTTCTTCTTCTTCTTCTTCTTCTTCTTCTTCTTCTTTCTTTTCTTCTTCTTCTTCTTCTTCTTCTTCTTCTTCTTCTTCTTCTTCTTCTTCTTCTTCTTCTTCTTCTTCGTCTTCTTCTTCTTCTTCTTCTTCTTCTTCTTCTTCTTCTCTTTCTTCTTCTTCTTCTTCTTCTTCTTCTTCACTAACTTAAGAAACTGTGGGAGTAATGCTTCCGTATATGATGGTTTCTTCACACGTCTTTTCGTGAACATTATTGTAATTTATACGTCTGCTTCTACACCTCCAGCCTACAAAATTATCGATCGGCGAATGGAGAACAGAATAATATGTGACGCTGTTAGTGTGTTGCATTGGCATACTCTTTACTACTGTTAAATTATTCAAAAATATCCAATGGAAATATGAAGTACTTAGTGTAAGTAGAAGTTCACACAGTAGATATATAGTGAAGAACGATGCTCTGGTAAGAACAGGGAACGACAAAGATGTTGAAGTTTAGTGTAGAGTAAAAAAAAAAAAAAAAATGAAAGAAAAAAAAAGTCAGAAATTAAGACAAATTGGGTATTAGGATTCATATTTAGGAACATTAAAAGTAGAAGTCCAGAAGGACTTAGTATTTAAATTATATTTGACAATGGTCAGACCTCATCTAGATTATGCTGTCCAGTTGTGGTTGCCATATTAAAGGAAGAGGTCTTTAAATGGCATAGTTATAGGGTATATAACAAAGGGGACATAAGCAATATGTTCTTGATAGGGCGAGAAATAGTAGATTTAATCTTGATAAAATTATATTTAAAAAGATATAGGAAGAAATTGGTTTTCGAATAGTTTGATAGATGAATGGAACAGACTTAGTAATCAGCTGTTACTGCCTAGTCATTAGGAAGCTTTAAAAATTAAGTAAATCTATGCATGATCATAATAGGTGGAAATAAGTAGCTGTATATTTTCATGCAGGGGCTGCCACGTGTAGGCTTGACCGCTTCTCACAGTTTCCCTTATTTTCTTGTATTCTTTTTATATATTCTTTTGGAATGAATACTTCATGTCGCATACAGAATATCCCCAAC
This sequence comes from Scylla paramamosain, assembly GCF_035594125.1. Classification (NCBI taxonomy): domain Eukaryota; kingdom Metazoa; phylum Arthropoda; class Malacostraca; order Decapoda; family Portunidae; genus Scylla; species Scylla paramamosain. Next base: position 12,142,294 of record NC_087182.1, read on the forward strand.
TTTTTCCAAAGCTCTCTACAACGCTCACAGATCATGAACAAATTTGGCAACAATTATGAACACTTGTCTAATAGACTTTTGAAAAGTGTGTGTGTATGTGTGTGTGTGTGTGTGTGTGTAACTGATGGATCAGAATCATACCTGCCATCAAACCTGCAATTTTGATGTTAGGTAGTTTTTTTTTTTTTAATGTAAGAGGGACACCGGCCAAGGGCAACAAAAATCTAATAAAAAAAAAAAAAAGCCCACAGAGATGCCGGTCCCCGAGCAGGGTCCCAAGAGGAAGGATAAGTGTCTTGAAACCTCCCTCTTGAAGAAGTTCAAATCATGGGAAGATGGAAATACAGAAGCAGACAGGGAGTTCCAGAGTTTACCAGATAAAGGGATGAATGATTGAGAATACTGGTTAACTCTTTCATTAGAAAGGTGGACAGAATAGGGATGAGAGAAAGAAGAAAGTCTTGTGCAGCGAGGCCGCGGAAGGACGGGAAGCATGCAGTTAGCAAGATCAGAAGAGCAGTTAGCATGAAAAGAGCAGTAGAAGATAGGTAAAGATGCAACATTGCGGGAGACCGCGAATGTTGCAGAAGTTAATGAAGAAATTGAGGGAGGTGTCAAGACACTTAGGGTCGATACCAGAAGAGCAGTCCGATTTGGATGATATATATATATATATATATATATATATATAATATATATATATATATATATACTCGTATATATATATATATATATATATACATATATATATATATATATATATATATATATATATATATATATATATATATATATATATATATATATATATATATATATATATATATATATATATATATATATATATATATATATATATATATATAATTATTCTTCTATGTAGACTTACGTATGCATTGACCTCGTCAACACAGATTGTAAAAACCACTGCAATTATCTCGTCCGTGGTATCGTGGTATATAATTATGCAAATATTAGGTAATTACATAGTGTATGACTCTCAGGTGTGGTGAGTCCCTTGCACTACACCCAGTTTATGTTTCAACGTCAGGCAGCAGCACACAAGTATAGCACGAGACTCACTGCAGTAATGCGTATTACATTATAAAAGTATTGTGTGTAAATTCTAAGTTCCAGTAGTTGTGACAGATATTATCCAACGAGGCTATCTGCAGCTGAGCCTAGTGCAGCGAGATAGCTGAAAATCCGTCCTCCCCGCTTTTGGCGGAAGTCAAGCTGTGAGAGAATACTGATTGTGACAGCGAGTGCGTGGGTGTAGCGCCTTGATTCGACTACCTACCCCAGAGGAGAATGGTGATTTGCTATATGTATGGAGTATTATTATTATTATTATTATTATTATTATTATTATTATTATTATTATTATTACTATTATTATTATTGTTATGGGTGGTACAGTGAATTGTGTGACTCGCAATCAAGAGTTCTCGTGTTCAAACTATGGGCCAAGGTTGAGACGAGTTGTGGAGTTTGCTTTTCACGCCGTAACCATTATTCAGCCGGCAGTGAATAGTTAGAAGATCATTTATAAGTTAAAGTTCTGACCTTGCCTCTCTGGTATAACAGTAAAAGGAAAGGAATGCTGCCCAGATGTGTGTGTGTGTGTGTGTGTGTGTGTGTGTGTGTGTGTGTGTGTGTGTGTGTGTGTGTTATAATTCAGAATTAAAGCAACGTTATTATATACCATCGCATACCATGCCGAGTTTTTCATGTTCGGTTTGTAATTACTTTGTTTTATGTCATTCTATGTTTGCTTTTCCTTTTATTACGAACAGTGTCCCCTATGCTCTTTTAACTTTTTTTCTTTTTTTCATAGACTTTTGCCATCTTATTCTCTTTGGTGTAAAGATGATAAATAAGTGGTGTCATACGCGACTCCAATGCACCACCTTGCTCCCTGACCCGTCTGCTCTGGTGATTCATCTTGTAGGTAACTTTTCATGATGATATTGCGTGTGTTACAGGGTGAGTTGTGCAGTTTTGGTAAAGGTGAAGATAATAATGGTTATGATGATGATACCAACATCGACAGTAATTATATACTTTCAATGCAAAGTGAGGCGCAAATTATGAATTATGAAACAGTGGTATCCTTGAGCGGAATCCTGACGTGCTACCAGACGAATCATTATATTTTCTTTAAGGCGTTGAGTCCGGACTGTCAATAATAACAAAACGTGGAAACGATATTTATGATGTTTGTGTTTGTGTATGCTGTGGCAGACTACAACTTTCATTCAAGAAAAAGCTGAAAAAAGAAACATCCATTTATGGCTGAAGTCAGCACAATTAAGAACTCGCAATAATCATACTGATCAGTATAGTGTAATTATGTACCTACTGTTTGCACATATGTAATATCAAACGTACAGAAAAGTTGAGAAAAAGCATTGATCATATGTATATAAATTTTTTTTTCATAAATTATGAAATTCAAAGTTATCCACATATTTTCTAAAAGGAGAACGACGCTAAGAACACCTGGCGACTGAGACAATGAAAAATGTCATGATATCTCCTATTGGTCATAAAATTACAAATTTTCTTATAAAAAAGCAAATTATGTGTATAGATAGAAGACAGGAGTGTGGAATTTTTCAACTCCTCTGAACTCTCACTGCGAAATCCAGCACATCCACACTTCCCTTATCTTTGCAACCTCTGTCATCACATTTTTTGGTGTTATATATATATATATATATATATATATATATATATATATATATATATATATATATATATATATATATATATATATATATATATATATATATATATGACTAATGCTTGCGTGTCAGACCCATCACAGTGTGCTGAGCGCATAAAAGAGGTGAATGTCTCTGACATGGATGCGTACATTCCTCACTCTTTTTCTCGACCTAGACTTTCCATACCTTCGTTTAACACAACCTGTTCTCGTGCTGTACATGATAGAGGAGTGGCTCACAAAAGGTACTTGAGCCTTCCATCACCAGAATCTCATGCACTTTATATTTCTGCCAGGAACCATGCCAAGTCTGTTTTCCAACTAACCAAAAACTCCTTCATTAATAGAAAGTGTCAAAATCTTTCAAGATCGAACTCCCCTCGTGACTTCTGACACCTAGCCAAAAATATCTCCAATAACTTTGCTTCTTCTTTCCCTCCTTTATTTCAGCCAGATGGCACCACTGGTAACCACATCTATCTTAAAAACTGAACTCTTCGCTCAGACCTTTGCTAAAAACTCTACGTTGGACAATTCAGGGCTTGTTCCTCCCTCTCCTCCACCCTCTGACTACTTCATGCTACCTATTGAAATTCTCCGTAATGATGTTTCCCATGCCCTCGCCGGCCTAAACCCTCGGAAGGCTTATGGACCTGATGGGGTCCCTCCTATTGTTCTCCGAAACTGTGCCTCCGTGCTTGCACCTTGCCTAGTCAAACTTTTTTCAACTCTGTCTGTCAACAAGTACCTTTCCTTCTTGCTGGGAGTTTGCCTACACTCAGCCTCTTCCTAAAAAGGGTGACCGTTCTAATCCCTCAAACTAATGTCCTATTGTTTTAATTTCCTGCCTATCTAAAGTTTTTTAATCTTTCCTCAACAGGAAGAATCTTAAACATCTATCACTTAACAATCTTCTATCTGATCGCCAGTATGGGGTCCGTGATGGCCGCTGTACTGGTGATCTGGCTTTCCTTACTGAGTCTTGATCATCTTCTTTTAGAGATTTTGCTGAAACTTTTGCTATTGCCTTAGACATATCAAAAACTTTTGATAGAGTCTGATACAAAGCTATGATTTCCAAACTATCCTCCTACGGCTTCTATCCTTCTCTCTGTAACTTCACCTCAAGTTCCCTTTCTGACCATTCAATTGCTGCTGTGGTAGACGGTCTTTTTTCTTCTCTTAAATTTATTAACAGTGATGTTCCTAAGGGTTCTTTCCTGTCATCCACTCTCTTCCTATTATTCATCAATGATCTTTTAAAGCAAACTTCTTGTCCTATCCACTCCTACGCTGATGATACCACCCTGCACTTTTCCACGTCTTTTCGTAGACGTCCAACCCTTCAGGAAGTAACAAGTCACGCAAGGAAGCCACAAAACGGCTGACTTCCGATCTCTCTAAAATTTCTGATTGGGGCAGAGCAAACTTGGTATTGTTCAGTGCCTCAAAACCTAAATTTCTCCATCTATCAACTCGACACAGCCTTCCAGACAATCATCCCCTCTTCTTCAGTGACACTGAATTTTCCTTCTCTTCTACACTGAACATCCTCAGTTTGTCCTTTACTTCTAATCTAAACTGGGAACTTCACATCTCATCTCAAGCTAAAATAGTTTCTCTGAAGTTAAGTGTTCTGTGACTTCTCCGCCAGTTTTTCTCACCACAACTGTTAACTCTGTACAGGGGCCTTATCCGCTCATGTATGGAGTATGTGCTTCACATATCTGGGGAGGTTCCATTCATACCGCTCTTCTAGACAGGGTAGAATCAAAAGCTTTTCGTCTCATCAACTCCTCTTCTCTTATTGACTGTCTTCAACCTCTCTCTCTCTCTCTCTCTCTCTCTCTCTCTCTCTCTCTCTCTCTCTCTCTCTCTCTCTCTCTCTCTCTCTCTCTCTCTCTCTCTCTCTCTCTCTCTCTCTCTCTCTCTCTCTCTCTCTCTCTCTCTCTCTCTCTCTCTCTCTCTCTCTCTCTCTCTCTCTCTCTCTCTCTCTCTCTCTCTCTCTCTCTCTCTCTCAAAACTGCATGCCTTCTTTCCTCCTACGGCCTTGGTGCACAAGACTTTCTTCCTTCTCTCACTCCTATTCTGTCCACCTCTCTAAGGCAAGAGTTAACCAGTATTCTCAATCATTCATTCCTTTCTCTGGTAAACTCTGAAACTCCCTGCCTGCTTCTGTATTTTTCACCCTCCTATGACTTGAGCTCCTTCAAGAGGGAGGTTTCAAGACACTTATCCTTCAATTTTTGACTACCACTTCGGATCCTATTCGGGGACCGGCATCTCAGTGGGCTTTACTTTTTTTCTTTATTGGATTTTTGTTGCCCTTGGCCGGTGTCCCTTCTTGATAAAAAAAAAAAAAAAAAAATATATATATATATATATATATATATATATATATATATATATATATATATATATATATATATATATATATATATATATATATATATATATATATATATATATATATATATATATATATATATATATATACTTTTCTATCTTGTTATTAACAGTTCCTCGCTTAAACGATTACATATGGAGGCGATGATGCTGTGCGTGCTGGCAGTGTCCTTGGCGGGAAGTGTTTCGGGGAACCTGTCACCACCGGAGAGATCGTACAAAATTCTCATGCTGCTGCCAGTGTCCTCCAAGAGTCATAACCGCGTTTTCCAACCCGTTGCCGAGGCCCTGGCTAGTCGCGGCCACAAGGTGAAAACTGTTTGTCTTGATCTCTTGAACACGTGTTATGAAGATAAACCTCATCGTAAGGCTGCGCTTCTTTCCGCAGGTGGTGATGCTCACCAACATTCCTGTTGCGTCCAAACATCCAAACATCACGGAGGTCAATCACGGCCTGTCGTACTTTGAGGACGCCAAACGCAACATGTTCGAAGTCAGAAAAAATGAAAACTTTGATGGACTCAAAAAGACGATACTTTCCTTCGCCAAGAATCTATACAAGAGACAGGCAGTGACGGAATTATATGAAAGAAGAAAGGAGTTCGATCTCATAGTGGTGAACTATAAGTTCAATGAGGTAAGAATTCAAGGCACTAAACAAGACAGCGCAAAGACCAAGTGTGACACAACCGTTCTTATCAATGTCTCGTCCCCAGATGGTGTATCCTTTCGTACATGAAGTCCCTTTCATTACTGTCGCTACGCCCGGGATTGACCCTCACCAGAGTGCCATTCTGGGAAATGTCCTCAGTCCGTCTTACGTGCCTGAAATAATGTTCGTGCCGAGGTCCTTCCCGATGTCTGCTTGGGATCGCTTCAAAAGTATCCTTTGGCTCCTTGCCTCAGGGTTCACGTGGAGGCACTGGAATATTGTGCCCTTGGTTCAGAAAGAGGTATGTTTGTTAATTATTAATTAATGCTTATCTGTGTGAAGATAGTTGGAGGTACATGCACGCCAGATTATCATAATGAACGTTTTTCTCGTATGCATAAAGAGTATTGCTGTCTTGCATTTTTTTTATTTTACAAAATTTGTATTTTCATCAACACGTCGTATTTCATCGTCTGCGGCAAACTGATGGCAAATTCTAAAAAGAGCAAAAAATAAAAACAAGAAAGACATACTAGTACTAGTGATAATCAGGAAGACATGGAAAATACTCTTACAAAGAATAATGTCCAGCAGATCTCAGCCCAGTTCCCTGACCTGCCGCCTCTGCTAGACATTGAGAGGAATCAGAGTCTGACACTGATGAACACTCACTTCAGCATTACTACTCTGGTACCTCTCCTACCTTCACAGGTGGAGGTGGGAGCCATGCACTGCCGACCTGGCAAGCCTCTACCACAAGTAAGAAATATCAATCCGTTATCGTTCACATACTTTCGTAAACTAATGGTGCACACGAAACTAAGAGGAAACATTTAAATTTTTTTTCTTTGTGAAATGCTGCTTAGGACCTGGAGTCGTGGCTCGCCGGGGCAGGAACTGCAGGCGTCGTCTACTTCAGTCTGGGTTCCGTCACCCGCGGTGAATCCATGCCACCAAATTACCGTCAAACATTCCTGGAGGCTTTCCGCAGATTGCCACAGCGGGTCCTGTGGAAGTATGAAGGAGAACTGGAAGGAGCGTCTGACAACGTCAGGATTAGCAGCTGGCTCCCCCAGCAGGACATCCTCGGTAAGCTGGCTAAAATGCTATTACAATAAAAAGCACACCACCTATTGCAAAAACATCTGGAACAGCCGCCTGACACGCCCTTTGCACTGCAGCTCACCACAATGTGAAGGTGTTCATCTCCCATGGCGGCCTCCTCAGCCTTCAGGAGTCCATCTTTCACGCTACAACCCTTCTCGTCCTCCCCATCTTCGGTGACCAGCCCAGGAACGGCATGTTCATTGAAAACGCGGAAATTGGTCGCTTGTTGGTGTGGGAGGAACTTACTGCCGACAGGATCGTCGACGCCCTCACTGACATCATCAATAACACAAAGTTAGTTTCCCTCAGCGGTTCATGAACCGTCATGAACCCTCTGATTATTGACTGTTCCATTCGGAATGAATGGTAAAAGTCCGCAGGTGAGGTGTTCTTAAATGTTTGATTTGGTGCTGTCATTATTCAGATTCAAAGAAAACGTGGACAGGATGTCGGCGTCCTTAAGGGATCAACCAACGACGCCGCAGGAGCGTGCAGTGTTCTGGACGGAGTACGTGATCCGCCACCGAGGGGCACTCAAGCTGAGGTGCCCGGCCACACAGCTATCCTGGGTGGAGTTCCTAATGCTGGACATAGTGGGCTTCCTGTTGCTGGCTTTGCTGGTGTTGATATTTGTCATTCGCCGACTCATGTGGTCAGCCTCCTGTGTCCTCTTCGGCGACAGAGCGAAGAAGGAAACGCACTAAAGAATCAGATGAAGGGGTGCTAGCGAAAATATGGCGTTATTATAGTTCATCTTTCCATCCCGGTGTTAGAGGATAGTTAGCTTACTCCGTTACAAATAGAAAAGTCGCTTTTCATAACACTGCCTTATTCACCAATAGCAGGTCATCCTGCTCTCTTCTTTGGACCTCTTTTTCTGGCCTAGACTTACATTTATATTTTGTCCAAAAATTGTGTATTCATAGGAACTTTCTGCTCTTTTATCCTTTTCTTTAATGTGTGAAAAAAAAGTAATGGCTACTTGTGGTTGCAAATACTTGGCAGACAGCTTCTGCTAGGCATGTGACGAGTATTTATTTATTTTTTTTAAATCTGCTAAAAATCACTACTTAGACAGGTGCATCCGAGTAAAGGAAGCCAATCATGCCTATTTTGGAATGCTAGTTGGAGACCAGGATAAAAGTTGGGCTCCCCTTGTTATCTGTGACTACTGCCACCGCACTCTCGAAGGATGGTTTAGAGGAGAGAAGAGGACATTGCGTTTTGCCATTCCTCGTGTCTAGCGTGAGGCCTCAGGCCATCTTACGGACTGCTGTTTCTGAAGAAGAAAGGTGAAAAATGCGCTTCCTATTGAGTACCCTGACATTCCCTCATCTGTTGCACCTAAAAATGCGCTTCCTATTGAGTACCCTGACATTCCCTCATCTGTTGCATCTGTTTGCTATTTGTAACTCCACTGATATTCCTGTGTCACAGCCTCCCTTGAAAGATCAACCTAGTCTAGTAGAAAAAGCAAGCGATGACGATTCTAAGGAAGAACAAGGAGCGACGGCTACTGGAAGCAGCCGCCACCGAGTGGCTGGTGTTAGATGTCCCTACTATCCCAATCAAGAGGACACCAATGACATCAGAAAAATGGCCGTGACATATTCTAATGCGGAGCTGCTTGTTTCCAGATTGAAGCAGTGGGATTTACTGGATGACAACATTAGAATTACTTCCCATAGGAAGCGGCACCACGGCTCTTCAGTGTACTTCACTCCTGCAGATGAACCGTGTTACTGTCATGACATCAGAGGACTCTTCAACGGTACGGGTATTTCCGACTGGAAACTCTTAATCAACAGTTCATTGAAAAGCCTGAAGGTTGTTTACTGCATAACACAAACTGGTAGTCATCGATTCCTTTGGTTCATTCATCGCACATAAATGAAGAGTAACAGAACGTTAAAACACTGCTGAGTGCTCTGAAATATGACCAGTTAAGCTAAGAGGTCAATGACGACGTCAAGATGGTGGCCTCCTTCAGGGAAGCTTCACCAAGTTCCCTTGCTATATATGCCTTTGGGATAACCGAAATACACTATCTTCACTATGAGAGGAGGAACTGGCCCCCGTGGACTGGGTATAAGGTTGGTGTCCATAACCTAATACAAGAGCCATCAAAAGTGCTGATGCCACCTTTGCACATCATCGTGGGACCTCAAATGAAGTGACTTACGAACTCCGAGAACTTCCCTGTGCCAGAGGTGTAACGAGCAGCGTGGACAAACTTTATTTCTGTAGTAAAACGATTCCTTGGAAACCACAAGGCAGAGAACTTGACAACCTTGTGGACACATACCGGACCATGATCTACCGGATGTTAATGAAACTTCATGTACTACATGCCCATCTTGATTATTTCAAAGAAAACGTGGGGAGACTACTCAGAAGAGCAAGGCGAAAGATTTCACCTGGATGTTAGCTCATTTGAGACTGCAGAAATTAGATAATCAAATACACGAAATATATGCCAGAGGAAAAAAAAAAAAAAAGACAAGGAGACAAATGGCACTCATACAAAGTGGTACTGAGAAGGCAAGGAGGAAGTAGTAGACACCTGCTGCAATGGCTGAGTCACTAGTCCCCAGAGAGGTACGACATAGGCGGTTGAGGGACGCTACAGTCTTGCTATATGCTGCCGTGCCAGCTCATCTCCTTGTGACTCCTGAGATCGAGCTGAAAATATCTTCTCATAATTTTTTTATTTTTTATTTTTAACCTCCTTTATTTCAACCAGTTTGTTGTACTTCCATCTCTGTCTCTGAAATTGAACTCTTAAAGTTTTGCTGACAACTCCGCTTTGGATGATTCAGGGTTTGTGATATGGTAGACCATAGCACAAATAAACCTTTGATTAGTGATCGGTAAGTTATTGTAACGTGAAATTCATGAGATGTGAATAGTTTATTTGATTTAGGGAGTGATGCCGTGACGAAATATTTGTCGAGGCACTGGAGGGGCTGGAGAGTCAGTCACGTAGTAATTTGGGTGTGAGCAGCGTGGCTCACTGGACAGTAGAGCCTGTGTCCAACCATGGACAAGTTATTGGAGTATGGATTTTTTTTTTTTCTCTCGTCCGAAATCCAGATATTTCCCATGTTTTGATAGAGGACTTATGAAGCGAAGGTAACTGGCCGTGGTGTGCAGATAACTGGAAAGTTGCAAACATTCAGTTTGTTCTATTGAAGGATGACTTACTTAATCCCTCAAACTACCGACTTATAGCTTTGATTTCCTGTCCTTAATATTTTAAGTCTATCCTCAACAGGAAGATGCTGAACCACCTATCCGCTGAAAATCTTTCTGATCGTCATTGAGGATTCTGTTAAGGATCTTAGAATTTCTTATTGAGTCTTGGTCATCCTCTCGTGCTAAGGATTTCGGTGAAACATTTGCTATTGCTTTAAGTATATCAAAAGCTTTTGAATATATATATATATATATATATATATATATATATATATATATATATATATATATATATATATATATATATATATATATATATATATATATATATATATATATATATATATATATATATATATATATATATATATATATATATATAGATATAGATATATTCTTAATTTCTAAGCTTCCCTCATACGGTTTTCTTGCGTCTCCCTTTACCTTCATCTTTAGTTTCCTTCCTGGCCGCTCTTATCGCAGCAGTGGCAGAAGGTGAAAGGTATGAATTTAGGTTATTCAGAAGAGCTGTAACCATGAAAATAACGATATAAAAAAGTAAGAGATACAACAATGCAATGGTGAACGAGATGGAGAAGATGTCCTCTTTTTAGAGGACATGAATAATCAGTGAGACGAGAAGCTTTTCATTCCACCCTATTTAGGAGGGCTTGTGAGAACTGAACCTCCCCATATGTGAAAGTAGCGCTTCATACATGGACCGATAAGTCTCTTGTACTGAAAATAACAAAGAGGAGAAAAAGTAATGAAGCCGCAACATAAAACCAAATTTCATGAGCGCTGCAAAAACAAGAGAAATGTAAAATTTACAGTTGAGGTTTTTAGTGAAGGGCATTCTGCATGCAGAATACAAGAAAGGGATAGCTGAGTGTCACTGAAGAAGAGGGGGGTAGTTGTCCAGAAGGCTGTGCTGAGTAAAGAGGTGAAGAAATAAAATTTTCGAGGCACTGGACAACACGAGCTTCGTCCTGGCCCATGCAGAAATACTAAAATGATTATAAATTATGTAATTTAGACGTTCTGTGACTTTCCTGGGTGAGTCGTTTAGTTCCTGAACATTCGGCTGCCTAAGAAAAGGCGTAAAGTGCATAGTGTTGTCAAATGGAAAGGATATGAAGTGCAGCCAGAAAGCGTGCATGGGCTTCGGGCACAAAGAACCTTGAAAAGGGGTTCAGTGACCCACGTGGCGGTAACCTCACTGTGGGTTAGTCTAGGTAGGTTAAGCATTTACATTAACAATTGCCTCACACCAACGCATAACACAGGGGTTACACAGTCCGTCTTTCCATACCTGAGCGGGAAAAATATTAACATTACACACTGCATGGCAGCCTTACTGTACGCCATGACAGTTTTCATCAGTCTTACCATGAGATAGTTGTACATACTGCCTCCTGTACCTCGTGTGCCTCTTGCAGTGAATACGCAATCAAAAAATATTTACGGGTTTCGCTCCACTTTCCCATACGGCCAAGAGAACGAGAAAATAGATACACCTGCCCCTTCTCGTAGTAGTTGTCACTGAATGGATGTTTGACAAAGGCCTCTATAACCTGTCAGCTCGCTCTTCCTCCCCATATTTCTATTTCCATTCCATTTTCCCTCAAAAACTCTCTCTATGATAAGGTTGAAAATCTCATACATTTCACATCATACACATAAAGCAATACATTTCATACCCATAACCCGACCATAGGCGTGGCAATAAGGCATCAGGGAATCATTGGTATCAGGGCCGAGTTTGGGTATCTGGCACAGTAAGAAGTTGGAGATATTCAAGTTCCCACAGTACATTTCTCTTTTTCATCTCCTTCGCACACATTGTTCTTACAGGTGTTCCTTCAGCTGTGCTTGCCTTTTCCTTGAGCCTACATCCGGTCTGGGTCCCCTCGACCACGGTGACAGGTTTATAACTCTCTTCCATTTGGGGTCAGTTCTGTCTAGGCCTTCCTAATTTTTTCACGTCAAAATACCCTAACAACAGTTGCACTGGCACTGGGTTTTTCTACTTTTCTCTGTTCCTTCTCTCTTTTTCACGTTTTTTTTTTATTTCCTTCATTCATTTCTTGTTTCTTCTATCTCACCACATATTTCGGTCTGACGTCTTAAAGTTCCTGTCATTCTTCCCATTGGTTGGTTCCGTATTCTGCTCATTAACGTTATATAACTTTAATGATATAGTGTAATTGAAATTCATCCCAATTTTAACTTACTCTAAGGTATTCACACGAATAATACTGTGATTATTCGTCCTTATCACCTGAAAAATCAAGATCAAACCTTAGGGGAAGAAATTTCTACTGAACTGATCCAAAGATTCAAAGATTACAGAGAAGTTACCAAGTCTGGAACCCGACACAGTACACTCAAGGTACACAACTCTGCCAATTGAGTCATGACGATCACCATGCGTGAGCTGGAGTTTAGTTGAATGTCCACCCACAGCAATATTCATCAGCTTCAAGTTAACATTACGTTATTTATTCCGCCTAACTTTGGTTCATTGTTACGTAGGGCACCTAGAACAATGGCGAGTAATTTTGCCTCTAGACACTCATATCATGAACGTATGATCTGTTACAGACTACAGCCATCCGCTAGAGCGTCATATAAAATACCTGACGCAACATTTGAAAAAAATTTATTGTTTATGGTACGCATACCTAACGGATCTCGTCAAAGACAGCTTATAATCACAACAGCGTGCTTGTGTTGCTTATTCTGCGTGATTTTTTATTATTATTATTATTATTATTATTGACTGCAGTTTTCTGTTGAAATAAAATTCTTGTAAACGCTCTTAATCTTGACTATACGAACAGGAATCTGTTCAGTGACTATATTATAAAAGTGTGGTCATTGAACGACTACTATTACTACGTACTACTACTGCTGCTGCTGCTGCTGCTGCTACTACTACTACTACTACTACTACTACTACTACTACTACTACTACTACTACTACTACTACTACTACTACTACTACTACTACTACTACTACTACTACTACTACTATGCACCAACTACTAAGGTAAACTCACTTCGGATTGCTGATGATGTCAATGAGGACGTCGACGATCGTGTCAGTAGTAAGTTCTTCCCATACCAACACACGACCAATATCCGAGTTTTCCACGAACACGCCGTTCCTTGGCTGGTCATCGAAGACAGGCAGGACGAGGAGGGGCTTTTCATGAAAGATGGATTCCTGAAGGCTGAGGAGGCCGCCATGGGAGAAGAACACCACGTTGTGGTAAGCAGCAGTACAAAAACATTGTTGTGATGACGGTTGCGTCAGACCTCTTTACCTCACGTCTTTAAATTGCAGTGTGCCTTTCACTGTAATGATGTGGTAGCTGACTTACCGAGGATGTCCTGCTGGGGGAACCAGCTGCTGACCTTGACGTTGTCAGATGCACCCTCCAGCTGTCCCTCGTACTTCCACAGGAGCCGCTGCGGTAGTCTGCGGAAAGCCTCCAGGAAGGCTTCGCGGTACTCTGGCTGCATGGTTTCACTGTTGATGGATGAACCTAGACTGAAGTAAATGGCACCCGCAGAGCCCGTCCCCGCAAGCCACGACTCGAGGTCCTGCGATGAGGGTGAGGAGTTCCATTTGTTGGTGATTGCAGAGAGAATATAAGAGTTCTCTGAGCATGCTTGTTGCGTTGCTGGCTATTGACAACTCCAGAGTTATATTATCTACGTACCTACATGCTCCAGCTGTTTGCTTGGGCAGCAGTGCATGGCACCCACCTTCATCTGTGAGGGCAGGAGGGGCCACAGGCGTGGTAATGCTGAAATGAGTGTTCAACAGTGTCAGACTCTGGTTCTTCTCGATGTCCAGCAACAGAGGTAGATCAGAGAACTGGGGTGAGATCTGTTCGAGTAACAGGATCAGAATTCTGGCCTCTACAGTATGTAAATATTTTTTACTTAGTTTAAAGAGTTGTAAATCTTCATTTTCATTATGAATTATCTGGTTATACATTTCCCTTATTTTTTTCATCAATATTCCTCATTCAAATAGCATTAGGTTAATTTAAGAGTAAAAATAGAATATGTTATTTAGAATCCTTCGACATAAGAAATATATATATATATATATATATATATATATATATATATATATATATATATATATATATATATATATATATATATATATATATATATATATATATATATATATATATATATATATATATATATATATATATATTTTTTTTTTTATGTAGGAAGGACACTGGCCAAGGGCAACAAAAATCTATATGAATTTAATTAAATTTAACTTATATAAGAAATCAGAACAGTTTATTAACTTTTGTTCTTAATCAAGTATTCATAAAGCAGTATAATATCAATGGAATAGTTCTAAATGTCAAATCTTTAAGGTTTTACGGAATTTTTTTTTTTTTTCAGGAGAGCCAAAGGAAAACGATAATTTCTTTGACTAATCTTAATATTTAAGTTCCCTTTTATCAAATTCAAGTGTAGTATTTTTTGAGGACAACAACAAGGAAAACAGGAGCTAAAACAATGAGCTTTTTTTTTTTTATGTAGGAGGGACACTGACCAAGGGCAATAAAAATCCGAAAAAAAAAGACCACTGAAATGCCAGTCCCATAAAAAGGTTCAGTTTTTGCCATTGTATTACCTCTTTCTGTATTCGTGGCACAACAGCCCAGTTCGTCCAGAAGAAAGGCACCCAGATGTGCATAAAAGTGTTCATGATCCGCTGCCACATAGACAAAGGGAAGGGGCAAGTACTTAGAAAATTAAAGGTACATGAAGGATTCAGCACGTATCCTAAAACAGCACTCTGTCGGGGATCCATCCCGGGAACGGTAAGGGTGATGAAGGGGAGCTCATGTAGGAACGGATAAACGATCTGAAGACAAGAAACTATAGTGGTGAAGGCGTCCTGCTTTTAGTTATGTGGGATTTAAATTTGATTTGATATAAGGCCGATTATGGAGGAAGGCTGTTTGGAAGTATCATGTCTGAGACCGACACTTACCCCGTTAAACATGTGGTCCATCACCACGAGATCACATTCTTTCCTTTTTTAATGCAGATTCCTCGAAGATGGCGCCCTGTAGAACTTTTGGGCCATAGCTGGTAGTGCAATTTGAAACAGTGATAAGCCATCGATGTTATCTTTCTCACTTTCATGCAGGATTACAAATGTGCCTCTTTGATATAGTATTCCGTGCTGTATTTCATTGACATTGACAGTGTTTGGATGTGGCTGGGTGTACGAGTATGTTGAGCATAACTATCTGTAGGTTCAGGTGTTTTTGAGAATATAATCACAGGTGGTTGGATAACAAACAGTGGCAGCCATCGTTACGCACCAGATCTCACCTTGTGTCCACGGTCAGCCAGAACCTCGCCGAATGCCATCATAAATTTAGCTCTTGGAATCGATCATAAAAGACTCTTGGAAGCGAAGGGAAGAAGCATGTAAATCTTGCAAGATCTCTCAGTGGAGGCTAGTATTCTTCCACCACTCCCCAGCAGGAACACCAACAGCAAGAATAGCCTCATTATTTTCATCTACAGAGAAGTGACTCAATCTGCGGACGGCTTACTACACGAGTGGTACGCACCAGTCCCAGAGAGTGTTCGCTGCACTTGTATGCAGAGCCTGAAGTTAGGTGACCTAACCTACAGTAATGATTAAGCCAGAGCGATTTATAAACATCCCACGTGCACATTTTCAAGTCCTTGCAAGTCGTATATAGATACTGAAATACTTGTGAACAACCTTTTATGTTTTCCTCCTGTGAAGATTATGTCGTATTTTAACTTGTGTATTATCATTCATTCCATTTGGAGGGAATCACGGGAAGTTTGTTGTAATACATAATATGACCATTCATATCCAGTAATACAGAAATGTCAATGATAATATTCAGTCTGCTTCAGAAATCAAACGCTACCCCAGCAGCTTTTGTTTGTGTCATAAGAATTTCCTCATAGATTTAACTAGCGAATTAGGACATCCACGCAAAAAAAAAAAAAATAAATAAATAAATAAATAAAATAAAAATAAATAGAAATAAATAAATAAATAAATAAATAAATAAAATTAATAAATAAAAAAAAAAGTAAGTAAATGATTAAATAGTAAATACACAAATGTACATAAATAAAAAACAAATAAATAAATCTATAAACAAATGGAAATAATAAGATAAAGTAATAAGAAACAAGGAAAAGATAAAACAGACAAACAAGAAAATAAAATAATAAATAACAAAAAGTAAAAAAAAAAAGAAAGAAAAAAAAATTTATTTAGATGCACATCAGGTATCCAGCAGCCGTCACGCATAAGAACTAGCTAGTAATGATTGCGATAAAAGAGAAAGTAACGAGTAATAGTAACCTTGATGCAGCTACAGGAGAAATGCACGCCACGCCATCACATGCACTGAGCATGGGTAAAATAATGTAAACACCAACCCGTTAAACGTCTTGATAGGAGATGAACTAGCATGGCTACACTCTAGTGCAAAATACCTACCCTGAACATCAAGCAGCGCCTTGCCAGACAAATTCAACTCACTCTGACTCAGAACTTTTCCCCTGTCGACGGTCCGTTACTCATATCAATTATCAGCACATTAAATTTTGTATCTGAACTAATTTACCTTGATTTTCTTTCCTGCATTCATGCATAAAGCGCTTCGTCAAATAATCGCCACACACAACTGATGATGTCAGTCATCGTAGGAAAAATAAAGAAAGATACATTCTTCTTTCAACATCTTGTAACACAAGAACGTTTGTTTCTTTTATAGTATATATATATATATATATATATATATATATATATATATATATATATATATATATATATATATATATATATATATATATATATATATATATATATATATATATATATATATATATATATATATATATATATATATATATACTATTGATGTATCGGATACTATTTATTAGAGCTCAGCGGATGAGGAGACGGAGCCGGATATGATTTTTTCATCAAATACGTTTGCGGATAAGATTGCGGATGTTGAAATACCAACCTTTGCAAAGGCAGATGTGGTTGAGAATTTCTTTTATCTCCACATCCACAACCGCGGATGTGGAAGCGGATCATCTTTGCACATCACAGTAATAAAAAGTGCGTCGTATCAGCTATACAAATCTGCAGAGAGGAGAGAAATTGAGAAGGAAAAAAAAAGAATAATAGAAAAATATATATAATAAAATAAGTACAAAAAGTAAACATTTCAAGAATGTAGGAATAGAAGATGTAACTGGGGAAGAGAAGTACATGAGGCAAAGGGATGGAGAGAGTAAAAGTGGGAAGGGGGTGCATGGGTGAAGGAAAAAAAAAGGTAGTGAACAGGAAAAAAAGGAATATTTCCTCCCCTTCTCACCTTCTTGCTTATATATATATATATATATATATATATATATATATATATATATATATATATATATATATATATATATATATATATATATATATATATATATATATATATATATATATATATATATATATATATACTTTCTCTCCGCACTCCCATCTTCTTCACTTTTCCTCCGCTTCCTTGTCCCATGTGCTCTTCTTCCCCGTTATGGGCTCCCTTCCTCCCTGTACATCACAACACATCCCTTCCTCTCCCTGTTTTTTTTTCCTTTTCCTTCCTCTTTCGTCTACCCTCTCTGTCGCCTCCTTGTCGCCTTTTGTAAAAGGACAAGAGAGTGATACCTCGTTCTCCCTCACATCACTCATCCCATAAGATTCACTCTCCATTCTTCCTCATTCTCTCTCATCCTCTCAAATAATTCCATTCTCATTCTCAGTCTCATTTTATTAACAATCTTCAGGATTCTTGTCACTCACTCTCACATTTCATCCTTCGCCATATTTAACAATCACTCACACTTTCATTCACTCACACTGACCCACTCAGTCACACACTAATTAGCACTCACTCCCATTCTCACTCTCAATCTCACTCACACACTAATTTTCTCTTATTTTTTACAAACTAACTCACTCTTGTTTTCTTCTTTACTCTGACTCACGCTTCTCGCTTATTCCATCCTATCCACAGCCATTCTTAATCTATAAACCTCTCAACTCTCTCACGCTTACTTTCCATTCAACTCATTCACACTTAATCTCACTCTTGCTTTCTCAGACTTAGCTTTAAACTTAGCTTAATTCAATTCACACGCTTTTGACTCCCGCAGATACACGCATTCTCTCTCTCTCTCTCTCTCTCTCTCTCTCTCTCTCTCTCTCTCTCTCTCTCTCTCTCTCTCTCTCTCTCTCTCATATAAACTTTCAGTGACCTTCACGCTATCAGTCAGTCTCCCTGACTCGTCCTTACACACACACACACACACACACACACACACACACACACACACAGATCCGTATCCCCCGCATTTTTTTTTTCGACGCGCAATCTGAAAATGCGGTTATTAATATCAATACGGATCTTTTCTTACATTAAAATGAGGATGCAGATGATAATGAGGATAGTATTCACTACGGATGCTCCGCGGATACGGATGCGGGAGGATACATAGCAAATGCACAGTGTAGTCACTTGGGCACGGTCAAGAGAGCGGTCAAGAGAGGGAAATCTCAACAGTGGCCATGGCAACACACACACACACACACACACACACACACACACACACACACACACCAACCAACGCCATTAGATTACTTCAGAAAGAAAATGATAGGTCTTGCCCTAGCTCCAACAAATGGCCGTGACGTCAGGAGGAAATCAGTGGAAGGATTGGTCACCAACTAGGACGTAAATTTTCACTCAGTCGCCGTGTTACCATTTGCCTGCTCTTCACACACACACACGCCAGTTTTCCGTGTCATGCACGTATACATACGCCTGGCAGCACGGCTAGAATGAGTTGAGGCCGATGGTAAACGGCTCGTACACATGCAAGTAATAGTCTGCAAATTTTCAATATAAATTAAAGTATACCAACATAAATCATTTCATATTTATCCACATACTGAGACAACCAGCCTTCATTTTTAACGAATGCCTTGCCACCTGGAGTGAAAAAAAAAAATACTGGAAAACGTACAACAAATTAATGAAAGAAAGCCTTGCGATTGGGTGAGTGTAACGATAAAAACACTTCACAACGGAGACCGATACCTGACACTTCAGGTGATAGCGACTTGCTTTGACCTGTGTGTGTGTGTGTGTGTGTGTCCTATTCCGACTTTGTGAAATTCTTCAATTAAAAATGAAGCACATGACTATAAAATTTTTCAGAATTATATTTTTATTCCCTTTTACCGTCTTAACCCTCGGAAGATTTGTGGTCGTGACGGAATCCTTGCTATTGTTCTCCATTGCTCTGCGTCCGTGGTCGTATCTTACCAGTTCAGACTCGTCCGATTCTCCCCTTCTACATCCAGTTTTCCTTCTTGCTGGAGGTTTGCCTACATTCAACCTCTTCCTGAAAAGTGTGACCACTCTAATCCTTTAAACTATCGACCTGTAACTTAGATTTCTTGTCTTTTGAAAGCATTCGAATCTGTCTTCAACATGAAGATTCATAAGTATCTACCTGGTCAGAATCTTTATAACTAACAGTATGGATTCCGTAAAGTTCGATATTTTGGCGAATTCCTAGCATTGTTTATTTAGTCTTGATTATCTTCTTTTGTTGTTTTGGTGAAACTTTTGCTGTTACTTTAGGTTTAGATATATAAAAAAAATGATAGTTTGGAGTAAATGTTTGATTTTTAAGCTACCTTCATAATTATGTTCTCTAACCATTTTTTTCTATCTCATGTTTAATTCATGCGGAGAAGCTCTAGAATATTTGAGTTTTCATCTCTACGAACTTTTATTGGAATTTTCCACTCGACAAAATCTTGTAGACAACTATCATCTCTTTTTCAATTATATTCAACAGTCCTCTTCGTCTATACCGAACATACTTAGGTTTCCATGAAAAGAAAATTACACTTTTATGTTTTGCTAAGACAGCTACCATGAAGTTAGGTGTTTGTGTCGTCTTCGCGTATTATTCACTTTCTTTCAGCTACTAAATATATACGAGGACAGGCCTTATATATTCCTGTAGGGAATATAGCTTTCGTATATATATAGAGGACCTTCATACTTAAATAAATAGTGTAGAGCTATAAGCTTTACGTAACATCAATATCCGATGTTTAATCTCTTACGCACCGGAGCATTGTTGCATCTCTTGCTATTTTTACCACTATATTCATAGTTATTGCCCTTCTGAACTTGCTAACTGCATGTCTCACTCCCTCACGATGGTTCTGCATCTGCATCTGCAGATAACATTCTTCTCATTTCCACCTATATTCTGTACATCAAAGTGAACTTAAAGAGCTTACCAATATTTTCACTCTTTCATCCCTTTCACTGCCAGACTTCGTAATTCTCAACTAACTGCTTTGCCGCCTACCTATGACTTCAACTGTTTATCAAAACACCTTCACAACTAAATTTACTTTTTTTTTTGGGTGGGGGAACTTTTTTTAGGAAAAGTTAGTTTTTTTCTTTCGCATTTATGTGCCCTTAGCATCTAAAAAATCCATTTCAAAGCAGAAAAAGGAGAAAAGAACCTGGAGACAGAGAGAGAGAGAGAGAGAGAGAGAGAGAGAGAGAGAGAGAGAGAGAGAGAGAGAGAGAGAGAGAGAGAGAGAGAGAAATCCACAAATATTCGTACATGTCAAAATCTGTCAGTGCTGAGAGAGTCGGAGTTCTGAGAGCGTGGCCCTCTCTTCCTGGGCTCGAATAAGGATGTACTTTGTGATTGGCTGGGGCACCTTTGTAGCCTTACGACTGAATAGTGACGTTCCATATAGTAATAGAAAAAAAAAAAGACTTTGGCTGGTAGAGTTGACAGGCAACAGACTGAGCGCTCCTCCTTAATTTGATTAATGTTTTCATAGTAAGAGACGAAGGTAGTAATGACATCATAATGGTGTTGATAATAATTACGATCAGTAAATGTAGATCTCCTAAAATATAACTAGAAAAATAAAAAAGGAAAAGAATAAAAAAAAAATGAAAAGGATCAACTGTATAAATGGAAACCTTAAAGCGTGGGTGTAAGATTTATAGTCGGGACGAATGCTTGTTGACTAGTGAAAGCTATCTACAGGAAATTTTTTTTCACCTTTTCAGAGGAACATCCCACGGTACCGATACCAGATCTTGATGTACTCTCAAGGATATGATGATCAGGATCCATCCAATTAAGAACAATACTATGAATGTATTCACCACAATGCAGCAATACGTGATTTGTATATTGTGACAGGACACACACACACACACACACACACACACCACGCCACGCCACATCATATCACACCACAGTATACCACACCATACCACACCACACCACAAACCTCATCACATAACTCACACACACACACGGCGGTTAGCGTACCCGATTCACAATCTGGATAGCACGGGTTCGAATCCCGAGCCAGGCCACAAGTCTTTGGGCGGACTTCTTTGCAGTGTAGCTCCTGTTCACCAAGCAGTGCAAGTCGGGAGCTGTGACCCGCTGCTTAGGTAGGAGAAACAAACTCTGAAAAGAAAAATACACAATGGGTGGCTTGACCACCCCGGGCCTAGTCTACTAGGTTGATCGGCGCCATCTGGCACCCACAGTATCAAATTGTGAGATACTTCCTTTGGGTTAATGAATACTTCAGATATGGTATGTATGTTAGTATGTAAGGTGATATGTAACATGTGATTTTCAGTTGTAAGGCTGCAAGGTTAATAAACCAAATAATAATGATATTATTATTTTACACACACACACACACACACACACACACACACACACACACACACACACACACACACACACACACACACACACACACACACACACACACCACTTCGCGCACACACACACCACTTCATGTAAACATCTTTACAATAAAAAAAAAACATGAACACTATAAAACATCAACATAATAAAACATGAAGACAACATGTAAACATCTTTATAATAAAACATACTAAAACATGAACTATTAACATTTATTATGCGGTTCGCAAAAGTAACTTCAACTGGTACACCACAAAGAAAACGGTCAGTTGTAATCATTCCGGGAACCATCAGTTTCGAGTATCCACTACGAATATGATTGAAGAATATCAAAAACAATCTTACACACAATATTGTTTGCGTACCTGACACTGAAGAGCTCTTCTACACTAGTTAATTAAGCCTGCCTTTCGCCTAATACCACTCGTAACAAGACAATCCATTACATGACATTATGTCTGAACCTCACCACATCAGCACAGACGCTCTCTCCCGTAGTAAACTACCTCGCTCTCGCCTATTCCAAAGTCCAGTCTCAATATGCAAACTGGATCGACAAACAGAAACAAGTGAAGGCCATGCTAAAGCGACCGTTCAATGTGTGACGTTCCTTGTATATACCGTGGATCGCGAAGTTAGGATCCAAGATGCTGTGCACTGCACACTTTGAACCAGTGGATGTTCTGATTTGTTCATGTACATTTTACAAAAGAGCGTTCATATCTGATTCATTCGTATCTATGATCCTTCTTATATCTCTGTTCATCTTTGTGTTACTCCTAGTAAATATATCAATGACAAAAGTCAAGGGCTCGTCGATCATATCGGATCTTTCTGATACCATTTTGGACAAACGCTTGTGTTGTTTAAACATAACAAAGTCTGGCAACGATGAGTATCATACTACGGAGTAACATGCATCATTGGGGTTAGTTTCCTCTCTTCCAGCAAATGCTTAAGTTTAACAGTAGGTTTCAGGTCAGCTCCCACCCATGACTCACAGCCATAAAGTAAAGATTTTTAACAAACAACACATATTTTAGTACATGACATAGTTTGTTCTTTGCACGTAATTTCAACATGGACGAGACAGATCCATCACTTGTGAAGGGTGACCCCAGGAACATATATGAAGTGCAGGGGTTAATAATTAGCTCATTCACCCGCAACGGCTCCGCCTCCTCCTCCTCCTCCTCCTCCTCTGTGCCGCCAATGACAAAAAATTAAGTTTTTGATGTATTGATAATCATGCCATGATCATTGCAGAAGGTTTTCAGGAACACGAGTTTGTTCATCATGCCCTCCCTGGTCGTGGATAACAATACTGTGCCGTCCATTGACACTAGTGTGTGGAACAAGTCTAAGAGCCCGTCAGGCGCGCATATCCATTTGAGCATCCTGATGAACTCATAATAATAAATATAATAATAATAATAATAATAATAATAATAATTAATAATAATAATAATAAACATAATAAACATAATAAACAGGAGACAAGATGTAGGTGAGCCCTGTCGAACCCCGAGCGTGGCGGTCGTGACGGCTCCTCCAGTCACTTACCCCATAACACTAGTTAGTTAGTTAGTTGTTTATTGACAAAAGAATCCTTTTACAAAATAAACGAAGAACAAATAATTGTACAAGTACTTTTGTCCATAAAAAGTAACAAACATGCATTTGATGTAGAGGTGATTCTTACATATTATACGTATATACTCAGTACTTCAAAAATATAGCTACACACTTCCTGTATATAGATATTCTCTTCCATTATGTCATTTATATCGCCAAATCTGAGCATTTGATAACTATTACGTAGATCAGCAGTCATTGTGCACTCTAACAACACATGTTTTTCGGTTTGAACATGAACACCGTCGCACAAACATACTCTCTGCTCAGTTGGCGTTCGACTCCACCTGCCTGTTTCAATTCTTAGATTGTGTGACATTAATCTCAGTCTTGTGAATGCCTCTCGCTGGTAATCGGGCACATACTTATCAGTCTTATAAATATTGTGAACTGTCAGTGTCGGGTTAAAGTCATTCATATATGTCCGGATCTTAGTGGCACTGTTCGGTGTGTTCCTCAAAATATTTCTCAATTTTTCCATGGGGTCATTATCTGATATCAGGGATATTTCTCTATTAAGGAATCTATATCCAGGTGTGTTTTCTCTCCTGCAAAGGTCATACACAATATAAAAAGGTTGTTTCATATCTATGACCTCCAACTTAGATTTTAAGAAGTTTTTCCTCCTTTGCTTTACTAATTCTATTACAGGTAAAATGCCGCTTTCAACCATACATAAATTTATGCTGGTATTTTTTCTCAAACCTAATAAACACTTTACTAAACTGTTGTATTGTCTTTCTAAGTTCTTAGTCTTGTTTGTCAGCCACGACTCACAACTGTACAATAAGGCTGACGTCACGGCAGCATCAAAAACCTTTTTCTTCAATATAAATGGCATTAATGTATTTGCTGCACAAAAAATAGAAAATTTGTTCAGTGTCGCTTCACTCATTGTTTGGTGCATGTTAAGTACATCATCCATTCCGGCAGTGTCTGTGAACCAGGCACCGAGGTACAAGTACCTGGCAGCATAGTTCACTACCACCTCACCCACCTTTAAGTCATGTTTGTCTCTATCATCACCGTTTACCACAAAAAATTTTGTTTTCTTGTCATTGATAAGCATTCCGTATTCACTACAATAACGTAACACGATGTTCATTTTCTTTTCACACATTTCTCTACTTGTTGCAATGATCACTGCGTCATCCATTAACAGCATTGTATGTAAACTTCCTAAGAAATCGTCTGCTGCTATTTCGTTTTTCAGCATCTTTACCATATGGTCAATATGCAAAGTAAAAAGCAGACAACTGGTCGGGGCCCCTTGACGAACACCAACAGATGATTCAATGATTGCAGATTTCATAATATTTCTAGTACAGGTATACATAGCTTTAATGGCTCTAATCATTATCTTACCACATCCACGCTCTTTTAAAGCATCTATGAGTTTTCCTCTGGGGACCCGATCGTATGCCTTACTAAAATCTATAAACAGGACATACAGTTTTCTCTTCTTGTACATAACATAGTCACAGAGTAACCTCAAAGCAGTAATCTGTTCAACACAGCCTCTCTGTTTTTGTGCTCCCGCTTGACACTTGTCGATGTTCCACCATAATTTCAATCTATTCAATATCATAGTGTCATAAACTTTAGCTAGGGTATCATTATAGTGATTCCTCTATAATTACCACAAATCATACGATTACCTGACTTAAATAATACAATTAGCTTGTTGTAACACCATAACAGGGGGTAACATATTTGAGTGAACACTACATTAAACACATTCAAGATAAATAACTTCCATGTTACATCAAACACCTTAATCATGGCCGGGCATAATCCTATATAACTTTTGTTCTTCGTAACATTCAGTGCATCGTCAAGTTCAGTCACAGAAAAAGGATCGTCTAAAATTGGTATATATGGCATATTTTCCAAATCATCAACATGTAACACACTATCGGCAATCGGTTGCTCACTAGATGGATTCAGTAACTTTTCAAAATGTTCTTGAAAATTAAGTTCTGAAGGCTTTTCCATATCCTCATATTGTAGTTTTCCTTTCCAATTAATTGACTTCCAAATCGTCTTACAGTCATTTTCATCAAGCAATCTTTTCCACCTCTGTTGAGTTTCATCCCACGCCTGAGTGCGACCCAAACCCCGCACCGTATGTCTCCGTGCGCACTCCATAATGGTGGAGTATCCTGCTTCTAACACTGCTTCTATATCCTCAGTTGTGTTCACTTGTGGCGCAGCAAGGCTATGTAATTCATTTGCCATGCTCTCTAACTTCACTCTCTTGTGACATACACTCTTACGTAGTTTATGCTGTGACTGATGGTAGCATGAGTTACCCAAGTCTACTGACCTAGCTAACAGTTCTCTGGCTGGCGCACACACTCCACTGTCTAGGTTCAAAGTAACACTCAGAGGTGCATGGTCTGATCTTCCTATCTCTTGATTCACTACAAGTCCTTCAATCAAATCTACAGCATTTTCCTTTACTAAACACAAATCAATCTCGGAAATCCACCCATCCTTTCGTCTAAATGACAAACCACCTCCTACAACCTTATTACCTGTTTTTATGTGGTTAACAATCACCATTTTATTATTGTTGCACACATTCACAAGTATTTTGCCATGGTCATTCTTAGTTATGTCTTTCACCTCTCGGTATTCATATAGGTTTCCCATTTCGTCTCTAATTATAGGTTCTCCTACTCTGGCGTTAAAGTCACCCATCACCACCGTTTTCTCTGAACCCCTCGTGCGAGCAGCCACCTCACCGAACTGCGACGCGTGGTAGTATGGGGAGTCTTCCGGGGGGATGTACACACCTCCTAGATTCACATTAGGCCACCAGGACAGTTGCAGCCAAATTTGACCTTCAACATCTGTGTCTACTCGGGAAACATAATCAGTTAACCAGCGGGAAACAAGCATTACCACTCCTCCTCTGTGTGGACCACTCCTCGATACATTAGTGTACACACTAAACCCTGGAACATTCAGCTGAAAGTATTTCTTTGTTTCCAACAACCAAACAATGTCATAGCCTAAAACAAACTTTAATATGTTGGGTTCCTGCAGCTTATCTTTCAACCCACCAATGTTCCAAGACACTAGTCGAAGCTTTCGGTTCTTTTGTCGATCGTTTAGAAAAACTGAGGCTGATACCTGTCAATGACGACTCCATCTCGAAGTAAAACCCGATCCTTCCTATCATAGGTGATGTTGGCCCCAACATTCACAGGTTTTTCTCTTTCTTCTCGCTCTCTCGTCCGTAGGCGGGCATATTCCTTCCTCACGGCTGGATGCAGGTCTTTCTTTATATAAATAGTTGACAGTGATCCTCTTACATTTTTTAGGCTCTTGGCCACACGCAGCACGCCATCTCTCTTCTCTTGGTTCTCCACTGTGATGAGAAGTGGTCTCTTACGGTGTTCATTCTCTCGTCCTAGTCTCTTCATTTCCCAATTCTCTGTCTGTACAGCATCAGGGTAGCTAGCAGTCTCCAGTACCTTAACAACCTTCTCCTTGTCCGTTTCACCGATCTCATCTGGATCTTCCAGTAATCCGGTCATCACTAAGTTGCATCGTCGCTCTTTGCTGTCAAGTTTTTCCAAGAAAAGCTGCTGGTTGTGTATTATCTTGTATGCCTTCTCCAGACCATCAGCTAAATGTGCTACCTCTTGTTTTAACTTCTTCATCTCAGCCATCTCCTCACGGAGAAAGCGAAGTTCATCCAACAGTACAGAGTTGGACGGCTCTTCCCTCCTCTCTGCACCGAGTACCGTCGTCAGGGCTCGTTTCAGTTGCGGGTTCGTCATTTTACTGATAGTATTGGCTGACAGGTCACGAACAGCCACAATATCATCAAGGTTAGCCATTGTATTATATATTATATTATAGCGCACAGTGTTCAGTCAGGTGGAAACAAGTGTGCGTACACAGGGTTGGATTGGTTGCTATGGACGCCCGTAACTAAGGGCCAGTGCGCATGCGCAAAAGCTGGGTTGCCGGCCGAGGGGGGGTGTTACCAAGGTACACCACTTTTTTGGCCTTAAATTATGGCTAAGTTCATAACCCTCAACCAATATCTCAATACCAACCAACCCTTTGACACTCACGCACCTTCTGATCGTGTCCCTGTTGTCATGGACCTTCTACTTGCTCTGTAAACTGCATAAATAGCAAGAGCGTTTCTCAATGTTGTTTCCACCACTGCAGCGCCCTCTACATATACATAGCAACCAACGCAACCAACAATCTTATCCTACACACCATACGCTTTAAAATCATAAATAATTTATTGCGAGGAACCAGATCATACGCTTCACTAAAAACAGCAAAGGTTACAAGTAATTTACGCTTTTCCCTCTAAGACATATCCATGAGAAGACGTAGAGCTACAATGTGTTCGATACACCCTCGCTTACTCTGATCTCCCGCCTGCTCACGGAATGGGCGGAACTATGATTCCGTCTGTTGCAAAGAACCATATCATATAACTTACCAAGAGAATTGATTACGCTAATACCCGTGTAATTATTAGCTTCAGTTCTGCTTCTCCTCTTAAAACCAATATAAATTAAAGCTTTAGCCTCACCCACGCCACAGGATACATACCAGACATAAAAACTGTAACGGTGTCACATAATTAATAATAATATGTATTGTATCTATAATGCCTTGCCTGATTAGCAATATAAGTGTATGTATACATATATGCATAAGTGCAAATAGTGGGTGTTGGCGCATAAGGGTGGGGCGGATATGATCACGCCACCCTACGTCACACACACACCATGGAACTTTCCATACTCCTTTTATTGCCATCGATAAGTAATCGGTAGCATCTACATTATAGTATCTAAGTATTCTCCATAGTTAATCTCTCTATAATGTATTTTGGCATGTATTACTCTTAGCTATAAGTAGCTTTTCCCTTGCTTTATTTATGTAATTAGAGAGTAATAATTATGAATATATTCATGTACTGTGAGTGCGGTCAACCCGCCCTTATTTCTAATGTCAGCACTTTTTGAAGGCGCTAAGCGTCCCTTGTGCCGGCTCCGTCAGTCTCTTGCCAGGGTGTAACGCTGTACCACGCAGAGGACATCCGTTGTCCCGTACGCGCCACACCCTTCTCCAGAACTCTGTACATATATCTAAATATACCTATTTTTATACGTTCACCTTTGACATTCACCTGAAAACCACAGAAACTCACCAAGAGTGACTTTACCTATTATATAAAGGTAAGAAACTAATGAACAGTGTCCAGTGGTAATTGATAATTTAAAACCACACCGGAACAAAACCTTGTTCAACCAAGAGGTAAGGATTATCAGCCACTGGGCTGGCAAAATCGTGAAGAAACCGGGGGTGATAAAATCTGGCCCTCAAGCTTTGCCCACTTCATTCTCTTCACCTGAATTTCCACATCTGCGGGCGAGATGGGCTCATCTAACACCTGTATTGTAACACTGGTACTGAAGAGCAAGGGTGGTGCAACATGGCTGGGATTCAGCACGCGCTCGA
Organism: Scylla paramamosain; assembly: GCF_035594125.1. Taxonomy (NCBI): domain Eukaryota; kingdom Metazoa; phylum Arthropoda; class Malacostraca; order Decapoda; family Portunidae; genus Scylla; species Scylla paramamosain. The sequence continues at coordinate 12,171,411 of NC_087182.1, forward strand.
AGTGGCGCTAAAAATCCTCATCGCTAGGAAGATCTGCCTTGTTACACCTGGATGTCTCAAAATATTTTCTAGCATCATCAACATCACCCAACAGCTTCTACTACCTACTCAAGTGTGCCTCGCTCTAAATTCCGCCTGTTTCTGTCGTACTCCTGTTATTTTGAGCCCTTAGGAAAAGCACTGATGTCATTATCTTCTCTAGTACATCCCTACTTGCAATATTAGCAGCAATTTATGTTCATCTTTATTATCAAACACACACACACACACACACACACACACACACACACACACACACACACACACACACACACACACACACACACACACACACACACACACACACACGCACGCACGCACGCACGCACGCACGCACGCACGCACGCACGCACGCACGCACGCACGCACGCACGCACGCACGCACACACACACACACACACACACACACACACACACACACACACACACACACACACACACACACACACACACACACACACACACACACACACACACACACACACACACCATCATTATTGATCTCAGCTTGTATTGCATAGACATAACGTGGATTGTTTATAATTTATCAGATAGGTACTGTTAGCCTTTCATGAATAACAGAAATGATAAAAGTAAAAAGACACGTGAGATATTTAAGAGAATCAGAGACACAAAATAAACTAGTAAGTTTTTTCATATTTAACAATAAAAAAAAATAATTATGCTCGCTTGTTCCTATTTTTCGATTCTTCACTCTTTCTTTTTCTTGGCACTGCCGACGAGAAGAGTAGCAGAGATTCCTCTCAGGATTCGGCGGATGAGAAGCAGCAGCAGCAGCAGTGCCAGCAGCAGAAGACCCAGCACGTCCAGCATCAGGAACTCCACCCAAGATAGCTGGGCAGCCGGGCACCTCAGCTGGGGCGCCCCTCGGTGGCGGATCACGTACTCCGTCCAGAATACCGCACGGTCCAGTGGTGTCATCGGTTGATCCCTTAGTGAAGCCGACATCCTGCCCACGTTCTCCTTATACCTGGACAATGACAGCACCTGTTAGATAACAGATATCATCTCGCTTCCCTGTTGATAATCTCCATGCTGCTGGATCAGTCAAGGTTCTTGGTAAAATTGTGGCTGATAAATCTTGCTGTAACCCTCTCCAATAATAGCCCTATGGCAAAGATTTTTAATACAACAAGCATTTTACCACACCGCTTTCAGCGCCAAAATTGCAGCTGTTCCGAGCACTCGGAAAAAGTTTAATGCTAGACTTATAGTAAGCGGAAAAGCATCTCAATTTTTCCTATGGGAACTTTTTTCGGCAAATTCTGAACATGACTCCTCATTTGTGATACTCTGTAATGTTATAGGAGAATGAAACAGTAATGCTGTAGAAGGAAACGGTATGATAACAAAGAGAATATATGGAGCAAAGCAGGGAGCGGAAGAGGGAAACAAAAATAAGAAATTAACAGAACAGAAACATTATTAACCGTCAGAATGCCTCATTATTGTCTTAATTATTCTGTGTTTCATTCGGCTATACATTACCTTATTATAAAAGTATATATACGTGAAAGATAAAACTAATGAAAGTTCGCACACGATCGGCCGATCATTGTCACAGGATGAGGCTGAGCTAGTAGTATGAAGCTTGCCATTGGCATTTCACGGTGTTGTTGAATAGACATTCAGCTCAGGCTGGTAAGTGTCATGAATATGACCATTGCCCTTAATATCATGCATGCTGACGGAGTCGGTCATGATCCAGTGGAGAAATGTAAACACTGGACTGCTGAGAGAAACTCACTTTGTGTTGTTGATGATGTCAGTGAGGGTGTCGACGATCCTGTCAGCAGTAAGTTCCTCCCACACTAACACACGACCAATTCCCGAGTCTACCACGAGCATGCCATTCCTGGGTTGGTCACCAAAGATGGGCAGGACGAGGAGGGGTGTAGCATGAAAGATGGACTCCTGAAGGCTGAGGAGGCCGCCATGAGAGATGAACACCTTCACGTTGTGGTTAGCTGTGGCACAAGGGGTGTGTCAGGTGGTTGCCTTGGTCTTATTTGCAAAATAACAATTCTAGATTTTACGTGGTAGTGTGTCTTTCTCTGTGACGGTGTGACCGACTTACCGAGGATGTCCTGCTGGGGGAACCAGTTGCTGATCCTGACGTTGTCAGACGCGCCCTCTAGCTCTCCCTCGTACTTCCACAGCACCCGCTGCGGCAGTCTGCGGAAAGCCTCCAGGAAGACTTTGAGGTATTCAGGCAGCATGGAATCACCACGCGTGAGAGAGCCCAGACTGAAGTAAATAACACCCGCAGTGCCCGCCCCCGTGAGCCACGATTCCGTGTCCTGCGAATAAGAATGAGGTATCAGACTTAAGTATTTAGCCAAGGACCTGCTTATGCGTGTTCTTACTTGTTGAGTTATATATGTGCATTGGTGGGTGCTACGTGATAATACCTGGGGTAAAGGCTTGCCAGGGCGACAGTGTATGGCGCCCACCTCCACCTGTGAGGGCAGGAGGGGCAACGGCGTGGTAATGCTGAAGTGAGTGTTCATCAGCGTCAGACTCTGGTTCCTCTCGATGTCCAGCAGCGGCGGCAGATCAGGGAAATGGGCTGAAATCTGTACAGTTTTCGAATAACTTATGAGTCCGTCCAACTATCTCACGTAAGTACTAAGTACTTAGCGTACTTAGTAAGAACTAAGTACTTACTCCTACGCTGATGATACCACCCTGCAATTCTCCACGTCTTTTCATAGACGTCCAACCCTTCAGGAAGTAAACATTTCACGCAGAGAAGCCAGAGAACGCCTGACTTCTGATCTTTCTAAAATTTCTGATTGGGGCAGAGCAAACTTGGTATTGTTCAATGCCTCAAAAACTCAATTCCTCCATCTATCAACTCGACACAACCTTCCAGACAACTATCCCCTCTTCTTCAGTGACACTCAACTGTCCACCTCTTCTACACTGAACATCCTAAGTCTGTCCTACACTTATAATCTGAACTGGAAACTTCACATCTCATCTCTAGCTAAAACAGGTTCTATAAAGCTAGGTGTTCTGAGAGGTCTCCGCCAGTTTTCCTCACTGCACCTTATCCGTCCATGTATGGAGTATGCTTCACCCTGTCGCTCTTCTAGACAGGGTGGAATCAAAAGCTTTTCGTCTCATCAACTCCTCTTCTCTTAATTGTCTGTCTTCAGCCTCTCTCTCATCGCAGCAGTGTTGAATCTCTAGCTGTCTTCTACCGCTCTTTTCATGCTAACTGCTCTTTTTTTTTTTTTATGAAGGATGGATACTGGCCAAGGGCAACAAAAATCTAATAAAAAAAAATGCCCACTGAAATGCCAGTCCCATAAAAGGGTCAAAGCAGTGGTCAAAAATTGGTGGATAAGTGTCTTGAAACCTCCCTCTTGAAGGAATTCAAGTTATAGGAAGGTGGAAATACAGAAGAAGGCAGGAAGTTCCAGAGTTTACCAGAGAAAGGGATGAATGATTGAGAATACTGGTTAACTCTTGCGTTAGAGAGGTGGACAGAATAGGGGTGAGAGAAAGAAGAAAGTCTTGTGCAGCGAGGCCGCGGAAGGAGGGGAGGCATGCAGTTAGCAAGATCAGAAGAGCAGTTGGCATGAAAATAGCGGTAGAAGACAGCTAGATATGCAACATTGCGGCGGTGAGAGAGGGGCTGAAGACAGTCAGTTAGAGGAGAGGAGTTGATGAGACGAAAAGCTCTTGATTCCACCCTGTCTAGAAGAGCAGTATGAGTGGAACCCCCCAGACATGTGAAGCATATTCCATACATGGACGGATAAGGCCCTTGTACAGAGTTAGCAGCTGGGGGGGTGAGAAAAACTGGCGGAGACGTCTCAAAACACCTAACTTCATAGAAGCTGTTTTAGCTAGAGATGAGATGTGAAGTTTCCAGTTCAGATTATAAGTAAAGGACAGACCGAGGATGTTCAGTGTAGAAGAGGGGGACAGTTGAGTGTCATTGAAGAAAAGGGGATAGTTGTCTGGAAGATTGTGTCGAGTTGATAGATGGAGGAATTGAGTTTTTGAGGCATTAAACAATACCAAGTTTGCTCTGCCCCAATCAGAAATTTTAGAAATATCAGAAGTCAGGCGTTCTGTGGCTTCCCTGCGTGATATGTTTACCTCCTGAAGGGTTGGACGTCTATGAAAAGACGTGGAAAAGTGCAGGGTGGTATCATCAGTATAGGAGTGGATAGGACAAGAAGTTTGGTTTAGAAGATCATTAATGAATAATAAGAAGAGAGTGGGTGACAGGACAGAACCCTGAGGAACACCACTGTTAATAGATTTAGGAGAAGAACAGTGACCGTCTACCACAGCAGCAACAGAACGGTCAGAAAGGAAACTTGAGATGAAGTTACAGAGAAAAGGATAGAAACCGTAGGAGGGTAGTTTGGAAATCAAAGCTTTGTGCCAGACTCTATCAAAGGCTTTTGATATGTCCAAGGCAACAGCAAAAGTTTCACCAAAGTCTCTAAAAGAGGATGACCAAGACTCAGTAAGGAAAGCCAGAAGATAACCAGTAGAGCGGCCTTGACGGAACCCATACTGGCGATCAGATAGAAGGTTGTGAAGTGATAGATGTTTAAGAATCTTCCTGTTGAGGATAGATTCAAAAACTTTAGATAAGCAGGAAATTAAAGCAATAGGACGGTAGTTTGAGGGATTAGAGCGGTCACCCTTTTTAGGAACAGGTTGAATGTAGGCAAACTTCCAGCAAGAAGGAAAGGTAGATGTTGACAGACAGAGCTGAAAGAGTTTGACTAGGCAAGGTGCAAGCACGGCGGCACAGTTTCGGAGAACAATAGGAAGGACCCCATCAGGTCCATAAGCCTTCCGAGGGTTTAGACCAGCGAGGGCATGGAAAACATCATTACGAAGAATTTTAATATGTGGCATGAAGTAGTCAGAGGGTGGAGGAGAGGGAGGAACAAGCCCAGAATCGTCCAAGGTAGAGATTTAGCAAAGGTTTGAGCAAAGAGTTCAGCTTTAGAAATAGATGTGATAGCAGTGGTGCCATCTGGTTGAAGTAGAGAAGGGAAAGAAGAACAAGCAAAGTTATTGGAGATATTTTTGGCTAGATGCCAGAAATCACGAGGGGAGTTAGATCTTGAAAGGTTTTGACATTTTCTGTTAATGAAGGAGTTTTTGGCTAGTTGGAGAACAGACTTGGCATGGTTCCGGGCAGAAATATAAAGTGCATGAGATTCTGGTGATGGAAGGCTTAAGTACCTTTTGTGGGCCACCTCTCTATCATGTACAGCACGAGAACAAGCTGTGTTAAACCAAGGTTTAGAAAGTTTAGGACGAGAAAAAGAGTGAGGAATGTACGCCTCCATGCCAGACACTATCACCTCTGTTATGCGCTCAGCACACAAAGACGGGTCTCTGACACGGAAGCAGTAGTCATTCCAAGGAAAATCAGCAAAATACCTCCTCAGGTCCCCCCAACTAGCAGAGGCAAAACGCCAGAGGCACCTTCGCTTAGGGGGATCCTGAGGAGGAATTGGAGTGATAGGACAAGATAAAGATATGAGATTGTGATCGGAGGAGCCCAACGGAGAAGAAAGGGTGACAGCATAAGCAGGATTAGAGGTCAGGAAAAGGTCAAGAATGTTGGGCGTATCTCCAAGACGGTCAGGAATACGAGTAGGGTGTTGCACCAATTGCTCTAGGTCATGGAGGATAGCAAAGTTGTAGGCTAGTTCACCAGGATGGTCAGTGAAGGGAGAGGAAAGCCAAAGCTGGTGGTGAACATTGAAGTCTCCAAGAATGGAGATTCTTTTGATCTTGCTAACTGCATGCCTCCCCTTCTCCCGCGGCCTCCCTGCACAAGACTTTTTTCTTACTCTCACCCTTATTCTGTCCACCTCTTTAATGTAAGAGTTAGCCAGTATTCTCAATCATTCATCCCTTTCTCTGGTAAACTCTGAAACTCCCTGACTGCTTCTGTATTTCCATCTTCCTGTGACTTGAATTCCTCCAAGAGGGAGGTTTCCAGACACTTATCCTTCAATTTTTGACTACCGTTTTGGATCCATTTCTGGGACTGGCATCTCAGTGGGCCTTTTTTTTATTGGATTTTTGTTGCCCTTGGCCAGTATATATATATATATATATATATATATATATATATATATATATATATATATATATATATATATATATATATATATATATATATATAATTACTCCCAGTGAGGTCTAAAGCACTGTTCAGGGGGTGCCCTGAACTTATCATTAAACCCAGCTGTGACCTCACTGAACGTTTCCTTTTGTGTCTCACAACACAAGGGGGCAGTTACAGCCTGCCCTCTAAAGAAAACTCTCTTCCTCCACACAAAACTACAAGCACCTAATAACACACACACCCTTCACTCAAAAATTTTAAAATCATCATGGCGACTCCTACACCAGCCTCGGAGTCCCCATCTGTGGAGGGGACCATAAAATTAATGTCCCCAGGTCGGACTGCCTTTCTGTCGACGACCCTACGTGTCTTGACACCCCCCTCAACTTTTTCTTCATTAACTTCTGCAACATTCGAGGTCTAAGATCTAATTTTCAATCTGTAGAACACCACCTCTCCTCTTCTAAACCTCATCTTCTTTTCCTCACTGAAACTCAGGTGTCTGAGGCAACTGACAGTAGCCCCTTTTCTGTTTCCTCCTACTTTCTCTATCCTCATTTTCGATCCAAAGCTGGATGCTGCGTTTATGTGCGCAATGACTTAACCTGCTCTCGTGCCCACGCTCTTGAATCTTCCGAGTTTTCCATCATCTGGCTACGACAGAGTCACTCTCATACTAAATTTATCTGTGCTGTATACCTCTCTCCTAACTCCTCTGACTATAAGAAATTCTTTGACTACTTAACTTCCAAAGTGGAGCACATTCTGACCCTCTTTCCTTTTGCAGAGATCTCCATTCTTGGAGATTTCAATGTTCACCACCAGCTTTGGCTTTCCTCTCCTTTCACTGACCATCCTGGTGAACTAGCCTACAACTTTGCTATCCTCCATGACCTAGAGCAATTGGTGCAACACCCTACTCGCATTCCTGACCATCTTGGAGATACGCCCAACATTCTTGACCTTTTCCTGACCTCTAATCCTTCTGCTTATGCTGTCACCCTTTCTTCTCCGTTGGGCTCCTCCGATCACAATCTCATATCTTTATCTTGTCCTATCAGTCCAATCCCTCCTCGGGATCCCCCTAAGCGAAGGTGCCTCTGGTGTTTTGCCTCTGCCAGTTGGGGGGACCTGAGGAGGTATTTTGCTGATTTTCCTTGGAATGACTACTGCTTCCGTGTCAGATACCCGTCTTTGTGTGCTGAGCGCATAACAGAGGTGATAGTGTCTGGCATGGAGGCGTACATTCCTCACTCTTTTTCTCGTCCTAAACCTTCTAAACCTTGGTTTAACACAGCTTCTTCTCATGCTATACATGATAGAGAGGTGGCCCACAAAAGGTACTTAAGCCTTCCATCACCAGAATCTCATGCACTTTATATTTCTGCCCGGAACCATGCCAAGTCTGTTCTCCAACCAGTATTCTCAATCATTCATCCCTTTCTCTGGTAAACTCTGGAACTCCCTGCCTGCTTCTGTATTTCCACCTTCCTATGACTTGAATTCCTTAAAGAGGGAGGTTTCAAGACACTTATCCACCTATTTTTGACCACTGCCTTGACCCTTTTACGGGACTGGCATTTCAGTGGGCATTTTTTTTTATTGATTTTTGTTGCCCTTGGCCAGTGTCCTTCTTACATAAAAAAAAAAAAAAAAAAAAAAAAAAAAATATATATATATATATATATATATATATATATATATATATATATATATATATATATATATATATATATATATATATATATATATATATATATATATATATATATGACCTTCAAAAATTGAAGGATAAGTGTCTTGTAACCTCCCTCTTAAAGGAATTCATGTCATTGGAAGGTGGAAATACAGAAGCAGGCAGGGAGTTCCAGAGTTTACCAGAGAAAGGGATGAATGATTGAGAATACTGGTTAACTCTTGCGTTAGAGAGGTGGACAGAATAGGGGTGAGAGAAAGAAGAAAGTCTTGTGCAGCTAGGCCGCGGGAGGAGGGGAGGCATGCAGTTAGCAACATCAGAAGAGCCGTTAGCATGAAAATAGCGGTAGAAGACAGCTAGAGATGCAACATTGCGGCGGTGAGAGAGAGGCTGAAGACAGTCAGTTAGAGTAGAGGAGTTGATAAGACGAAAAGCCTTTGATTCCACCCTGTCTAGAAGAGCAGTATGAGTGGAACCCCCCTCCAGACATGTGAAGCATACTCCATACATGGACGGATAAGGCCCTTGTACAGAGTTAGCAGGGGGGGGATGAGAAAACCTGGCGGAGACGTCTCAGAACACCTAACTCTGTAGAAGCTGTTTTAGCTAGAGATGAGATGTGAAGTTTCCAGATCAGATTATAAATAAAGGGCACACCGAAGATGTTCAGCGTGGAAGAGGGGGGCAGTTGAGTGTCATTGAAGAAGAGGGGATTGTTGTCTGGAAGGTTATGTCGAGTTGATAGATGGAAGAATTGATTTTTTGAAGCATTGAACAATACCAAGTTTGCTCTGCCCCAATCAGAAATTTTAGAAAGATCAGAAGCCAAGCGTTCTGTGGCTTCCCTGCGTGAAATGTTTACCTCCTGAAGGGTTGGACGTCTATGAAAAGACGTGGAAAAGTACAGGGGTGGTATCATCAGCGTAGGAGTGGATAGGACAAGAAGTTTGGTTTAGAAGATCATTAATGAATAATAAGAAGAGAGTGGGTGACAGGACAGAACCCTGAGGAACACCACTGTTAATAGATTTAGGAGAAGAACAGTGACCGTCTACCACAACAGCAATAGAACGGTCAGAAAGGAAACTTGAGATGAAGTTACAAAGGGAAGGATAGAAGCCGTAGGAGGGTAGTTTGGAAATCAAAGCTTTGTGCCAGACTCTATCAAAAGCTTTTGATATGTCCAAGGCAACAGCAAAAGTTTCATCAAAATCTCTAAAAGAGGATGACCAAGACTCAGTAAGGAAAGTCAGAAGATCACCAGTAGAGCGGCCTTGACGGAACCCATACTGGCGATGAGATAGAAGGTTGTGAAGTGATAGATGTTTAAGAATCTTCCTGTTGAGGATAGATTAAAAAACTTTAGATAGGCAAGAAATTAAAGCAGTAGAACGGTAGTTTGAGGGATTAGAATGGTCACCCTTTTTACGAACAGGCTGAATGTAGGCAAACTTCCAGCAAGAAGGAAAGTTAGATGTTGACAGACAGAGCTGAAAGAGTTTGACTAGGCAAGGTGCAAGCACTGAGGCTCAGTTTCGGAGAACAATAGGAGGGACCCCATCAGGTCCATAAGTCTTCCGAGGGTTTAGGCCAGCGAGAGCATGAAAAACATCATTGCGAAGAATTTTAATAGGTACCATAAAGTAGTTAGAGGTTGGAGGAGAGGGAGGAACAAGCCCAGAATCGTCCAAGGTAGAGTTTTTAGCAAAGGTTTGAGCGAAGAGTTCAGCTTTAGAAATAAATGTGATAGCAATGGTGCCATCTGGTTGAAATAGAGGAGGGAAAGAAGAAGAAGCAAAGTTATTGGAGATATTTTTGGCTAGATGTCAAAAGTCACGAGGGGAGTTAAATCTTGAAAGGTTTTGACACTATCTGTTAATGAAGAAGTTTTTGGCTAGTTGGAGAACAGATTTGGCATGGTTTCAGGCAAAAATGTAAAGTGCATGAGATTCTGGTGATGGAAGGCTTAAGTACACTTTGTGGGCCACCTCTCTATCATGTATTATACGAGAAAAAGTTGTGTTAAACCGAGGTTTGGAAGGTTTAGGTCGAGAAAAAGAGTTAGGAATGAATGTACGCCTCCATGCCAGACTCTATCACCTCTGTTATGCGCTCAGCACATAAAGACGGGTCTCTGACACGGAAGCAGTAGTTATTCCAAGGAAAATCACCAAAAATACCTCCTCAGGTCCCCCCAACTAGCAGAGGCAAATCGCCAGAGGCACCTTCGTTTAGGGGGATCCTGAGGAGGGATTGGAGTGATAAGACAAGATACAGATATGAGATTGTGATCGGAGGAGCCCAATGGAGAAGATAGGGTGACAGCATAAGCAGAAGGATTAGAGGTCAGGAAAAGGCCAAGAATGTTGGGAGTATCTCCAAGGCGGTCAGGAATATGAGTAGGGTGTTGCACCAATTGCTCTAAGTCGTGGAGGATAGCAAAGTTGAAGGCTAGTTCACCAGGATGGTCAGTGAAGGGAGAGGAAAGCCAAAGCTGGTGGTGAACATTGAAGTCTCCAAGAATGGAGATCTCTGCAAAAGGGAAGAGGGTCAGAATGTGCTCCACTTTGGAAGTTAAGTATTCAAAGAATTTCTTATAGTCAGAGGAGTTAGGTGAGAGGTATACAGAACAGATAAATTTAGTTTGTGTGTGACTGTAGTCGTAGCCAGATGGTGGAAAACTCGGAAGATTCAAGAGCGTAGGCACGAGAGCAGGTTAAGTCATTGTGCACATAAACGCAACATCCAGTTTGGATCGAAAATGAGGATAGAGAAAGTAGGAGGGTACAGAAAAGGGGATTCTCTCAGTTGCTTCAGACATCTGAGGCGCATATATATATATATATATATATATATATATATATATATATATATATATATATATATATATATATATATATATATATATATATATATATATATATATATATATATATATACATACACACACAAATCCTCTTCCTGTTTGTTTTTCCTTCTGCCTACAACTGAACTGTTTCAAAAGAGCAACATCAAGAAAACTAGATTGTCCATTTCTCTCTTTTTTCTTAGCCACTTCTTATGGTATCGTGAATTGGATTTATATACTGGTTTTCAATGTTAATCCGGTCTCCTTGGTACATGAAACTTTACTGAGTGGATATCATTAATATGCATTTACTGTTAGCAGTTGTTTCCTCTTCATGATTTACAGAATGCTACAAAAAAAAAGTGGATGGTAATGTTCATTTAAACTAACCTCCTTCTGAATTCGTGGAACAACGCCCCAGTGCCTCCAGTAGAACGATATCCAAACGTGCAAGGCGGTGTTCTTGAGGCGCTGCCACAAAGACATGGGGAAAGGATAACTGGTCCACAGGTTAGGCACGTAGGAAGGATTTTGGACATTGCCCAAGACGGCACTCTGGCGGGCGTCCATCCCCGGCACGGCGACAGTGACGAAGGGAAGCTCGTGCATGAACGGGTACACGATCTGGGGACAGGACAATGGCTAGGAAGGCTATGGTGGTGCTGACGACGTATTTATATTTTATAGGGAAGATTTTGGAATCAGCAATCTCAGAGGCAAACGCTTACCTCATTGAACATGTGGTCTACTACTACAAGATCAAATTCTTTTCTTTTTTCATATAAATGTTGAACCGATGGCACCTTGTACAAATCCCGGGCCATGGCGGGCAAAATTTTTGGAAACACTGCGAATCCAGTGGACGAATTTTTCCGCTCATGGAACATATTTCGTTTTGATAAAGCCATGTGTGTGAGACCGTGATGCACCTCATGGATGTTTGGATGCACAGATTGGCTCGGTTGATTGGTGAGCATCATTATCTGCGAAGGAAGGCGTCAGATTAAAAAGGAAGATACAAGTAAGGACACTTTTTGGTACTATCATTGCAACATTATTAACAGCAAAGATTCTCACCTTGTGACCGCGTTGGGCCAGAGCCTCCGCCAGAGCCACAATTATGTTCATGTGACTCCTTGAAGAGACAGGGAGAAGCATAAGGATTTTATAAGACCTCTCAGGGAGCGGCACGTCCCCGGAGGCTCTTCCCGCCAGGGTCGCCACCAACATGAACAAAGTTACAGCCTTCATGTGTCAATGAAAAATGTGGTCTTGCGACGATATTATGAGATGACTAGCACACCTCTAACGGTTTTCTTGGTGCCTGAAAAACAATTATCTGAAATAATATTTTTGACAATAAATATATTAAGACCTTAACCATAAAAAAAAAAAAAAAATACCAAAATTTGTATTTCTAATACTGTTCATAACTTTGGAATGGATTTTGTTGTTCGATGGGAAGATAGATATATTTTCCCTATCATTTTTTTTTTTTCGGAGGATGCACAATACATACGTTTATACTGTGTCTATGAGACGTAATTTTTGGTAAACGCGAGCAGAACGATAAAAATACAGACCATGCAATCCCGGTCGTTCAATCGTAGCAACCACCCCAGCACCGTGGAAACGTATTATTAGAGAGGCTACACAGCATCATCACAGGCCTATTCGAGTTCATGCTTTGCCTCACTTAAGATGCCGCGTCACAAAACCTAACGTGATTCAACTTTTCTTGTATTATGATGTCTTACTCAATTACTGTTTTATATTTTGTTATCTTGAATGCATTGTTTATCACAAATCAGATAAATGAGAAATTCATGACTTATGAGGAGGATCATGGAAGAAAAATAAAAAAATGAGCTATGCAACGGAGAGACCAAACCATGTCACGTGAGTGAACCAAGCGTCACCAACACTATTGTCGTTGATTTTGATCTCATTTCTTCTCGTCTTCTTCTTCTTCTTCTTCTTCTTCTTCTTTTTCGGGCGATATACATCTAACTGGTAGGTGTCTGGGCTTTGCGAGATGGAGCCCGGCATGAGTCGACAACTGTCGATCAGTAGAGTGAGCAGAGGAGGAAGTAAACGCCTCATATAGCGGGCACATACGTACAATCACGCATACATTCACATAACACACACTGGCACACACTGGCTCGCGCACATACACACTGATAGTAGCATAGTGCCATAAAGCATATTAGGCACACATACACACATTACACACGCACAATACATAACAGATCGGTGATGCACACACTTTAGCTCGGTAGAGGAAACCTTAGCACAAAACTGGGTCAGTTGCACCGACAACACCTGCAGCGTTAACTTGATCGATTTCATAACTGCGCACATTTGAGCGGATGAGGAAGGCAGCGTCAGGACACTCAAGCAAGTAATGGAGAAGTGGGTCCTCGGGCCGATGCAAACAGTGATCGCAAGGGTCGTCACGGTCGTTAAAGATAAAGCTTTTGCATTCTCGTCTTTATAAGAAGAGTGTCTTAAGACCCTTGAGTGTCTTAATCTCTCTCTCTCTCTCTCTCTCTCTCTCTCTCTCTCTCTCTCTCTCTCTCTCTCTCTCTCTCTCTCTCTCTCTCTCTCTCTCTATAAATATGCCCACTGAAATGCCAGTCCCATAAAAGGGTCAAAGCAGTGGTCAAAAATTGATGAATAAGTGTCTTGAAACCTCCCTCTTGAAGGAATTCAAGTCATAGGAAGGTGGAAATACAGAAGCAGGCAAGGAGTTCCAGAGTTTACCAGAGAAAGGGATGAATGATTGAGAATACTGGTTAACTCTTCCGTTAGAGAGGTGGACAGAATAGGGGTGAGAGAAAGAAGTCTTGTGTAGCGAGGCCGTGGAAGGAGGGGAGGCATGCAGTTAGCAAGATCAGAAGAGCAGTTAGCATGAAAATAGCGGTAGAAGACAGCTAGATATGCAACATTGCGGCGGTGAGAGAGAGGCTGAAGACAGTCAGTTAGATGAGAGGAGTTGATGAGACGAAAAGCTTTTGATTCCACCCTGTCTAGAAGAGCAGTATGAGAGGAACCCCCCCCCAGACATGTGAAGCATACTCCATACATGGACGGATAAGGCCCTTGTACAGGGTTAGCAGCTGGGGGGGGGGGGTGAGAAAAACTGGCGGAGACGTCTCAGAACACCTAACTTCATAGAAGCTGTTTTAGCTAGAGATGAGATGTGAATTTTCCAGTTCAGATTATAAGTAAAGGACAGACCGAGGATGTTCAATGTAGAAGAGGGGGACAGTTGAGTGTCATTGAAGAAGAGGGGATAGTTGTCTGGAAGGTTGTGTCGAGTTGATAGATGGGGGAATTGAGTTATATATATATATATATATATATATATATATATATATATATATATATATATATATATATATATATATATATATATATATATATATATATATATATATATATATATATATATATATATATATATATATATATATATATATATATATATATATATATATATATATATATATATATATATATATATATATATATATATATCGAGTGGTCCAAGAATAGTCACGTGCATCTCGCATCCCAGCAACCCTATTTTCGACGGTGATTACACCGGGAACTCTGGCATGAGTCTCTGCATGAGCCTCTGCAAAGGCTCTTCTTAAAATCTGAGTGGGGCTGATATATTAAGTCTTCAAAAATATAAGAGGCCGACCAACTAAGCCTATCCCTCCCAAACAAAAAAAAAATAAGATAAAATAAATTAATAAATAAAATAAGATAAAATAAATAGATAAATAAATAAGTAGATAAAATAATAAAAAAATAAGTAAATAAATAAATAAATATATATATATATATATATATATATATATATATATATATATATATATATATATATATATATATATATATATATATATATATATATATATATATATATATATATATATATATATATATATATATATATAAAGAATAGCCTACTAGCGCGATAAGCCATAAACACACACACACATGTGCCTTGAGTCAATGTAGCAGGAGTGTACTATGTGCCTGTTCTGATACATGTATAGTGTGATTAAATTCATATTTCTAATATAAAGGACTAACATATCATACAGAAATTCTCTATGGATGATGAAATATTTGTTTTGTCACTGATATAATGGCTGGGCAGTGATTCGTCGTGTTTTTTGCACTGATAATGATAGAGATAAGTTGGTTGGTTTTGGGCAAGTTGTCAGGATTGTAGGCAAGGAACTTATATGATTATGTAGAATCCTTGGTTTTAGGAGTTGCAATTATGAATTAAAGGTAGCCAGCCAGGCGAAGACGGACCCCATGGGATTTTATCAGGTATACAGGACGAAGAATAAGAATACTATAGGTCCATTAAAGGCAGCAGATGGTGAGCTGGTTAGTTCTGGGGAGGAGATTAGTAAACTTCTGAATGAGTATTTTTTAACTGTCTTCACCAAGGAAAACATGCAGGATATGCCAAATAGTGAACAAATGTTTAGAGCAGATGAGAATGAGAAACTGACATATTTTCATAGCTAGGGAGATAGTGGAACAAGAGATAGATAAGCTAAAAAAAATTCAAGACACCAAAACCAGATGAAATATATCCCAGAGTACTTAAGTCTTAAGGAATGCAAAAAAGGTTATTAGTGATCCGTTAGTATCTGTCTTTAAGAAATCACTTGAGTTAGGTGAGGTACCAGTAATGTGGAGGCAGGCTAATGTAATACCCATCTTTAAGAAAGAAGATAAAACTTTAGCGTCTAACCATAGACCTGTCAGCTTAACTTCAATTGTAGGTAAAATATTAGTCAATAATAGCGACAAACATTAGGGAACATTTAGACAAGCATAACTTGATAAATCAGTCACAGCATGGCTTCACGAAGGGGAAGTCTTGCCTGACAAACTTGTTAAGTTTTTACAGTAAAGTGTACGAAACAATAGATAATGGAGATAATTATGATATCTTATATCTGGACTTTAGCAAAGCATTTGACAAGGTACCCCATCAAAGGCTCCTGAGAAAGGTTAGGGCACACCGGATAGATGGGAAGGTGTTAGGCTGGATAGGGTCATGGCTTAGCGACAGGCGACAGAGAGTTGTAATAAACGGCTCGAAATCCGAGTGGGGTCATGTAATTAGTTGGGTGCCACAGGGATCAGTATTAGGGCCTTTGTTATTTCTAATACATATCAATGGCTTGGATAGTGGAATTAGTAGTGATGTTAGTAAATTTGCGGATGACACAATGATAGGTAGATTAATTAGGTCAGAATCGGATGCCATCGCCTTGCAGGCAGATTTAGATAGGATGAATGAATGGACGGACAGATGGCAAATGCAATTTAATATCAATAAATGTAAAGTACTTAGCGTAGGTAGAGGAAACCCACACAGTAGGTACACATTAAACAACCAAACTCTGGTAGGTACAGGGCACGAGAAAGATTTAGGAGTTATAGTTAGCTCTGAACTCCGTCTGGGAAAACAATGCATAGAGGCCAGAAACAGGGCAAATAGGATACTAGGATTAATTTTTAGGAGTGTTAAAAGTAGAAGGCCGGAAGTAATATTAAAGTTATACTTGACGCTGGTTAGACCTAATCTACACTACGCTGTGCAGTTCTGGTCCCCACATTACAGGAAAGATATAGGTCTATTAAAATCAGTACAGAGGAGAATGACTAAAAAGATACAGGGGATGAGGAGTATTCCTTACGAGGCGAGATTGAAGTTGTTAAATTTACATTCTTTAGAGAGACGTAGGTCAAGAGGGGACCTGATAGAAGTCTTTAAGTGGTATAAGGGTTATAACAAGGGGGATATAAGCAAAATTCTTAGGATCAGCAACCAGGGTAGAGAACAAGAAATAACGGGTTCAAACTTGAAAAATTTAGGTTTAGGAAGGAGATAAGAAAAAAATTGGTTCACAAATAGAGTGGTAGATGAGTGGAACGGACTCAGTAATCATGTTATTTGTGCTAGGACATTAGAGAGCTTTAAGAGAAGATTAGACAGGTTTATGGATGGGGATAATAGATGTAAATAGGTAGGTATATTTCAAACAGGGACTGCCACGTGTAAGCCTTGTCGCTTCTTGCAGCTTCCCTTATTTTTTATGAAGAGAACTGCTGTCTGCTTACACACACACACACAGACACACACACACACACACACACACACACACACACACACACACACGCACGCACGCACGCACACACACACACACACACACACACACACACACACACACACACACACACACACACACACACACACACACACACACACACACACACACACACACACACACACACACACACACACACACACACACACACCGAGGCTCTGCTGGTTATTTTTATCCAGTACCACGAGCAAGTTACTTTCATGGTATTTGGGTAGTATTTGTCGTTGCCCTTTACGTGACATTTTACCACATAGTGAGTTTATAATATCAAATTGAATTTCCTAAATTTTATTTGCTTTAATTAAAACTCCTTTTCATACCTATATACATTAATTTAAAATAGTATGCACTTTTACTAATCACACACACACACACACACACACACACACACACACACACACCGAGCCTCTACACCTGATTAAAAAGGTTCCCAGCACTTTAACTTCATGTACTTGCTACTTTTATGCTCAGAATTTGTGAAGCAATGTGCTATTTTCAGGCATGCATGGCAGATGAAAGGAAAGGAGACATGATGGGTGTAGAAAACATGCAAACATAATATTTTTCATCACTATCAAGAAACAAATCCTCCTCGTCATCACTGTCGAGGTTGGTGATGACGGGTGCCACAGCCTTGTGTATATTGTACGCGCACCATTTCGGTTTTTCGAAGGCTTGAGATCTTCGAACCGCAACACTTCATCTGTGGCGCAAAACCTTGCTCCCTCCAGCCTGGTCTGCAGGTCAGCCCTAGTAAAACGCTCCGAGCTAATACTTAGTCGATTTGAAACTTTCTATCTGTCATATACGGAGAAGAATCGCATTTCTGCAGCTACGTGCATGGGTAGCGCCTTATCATGATCGCATGAGTGTAGTGATTTATTAATTTTATTAATTTCTTTATGTAAGTGGGCCACTGGCCAAGAAAGAAAGAAAAAAAAAAAAAAAAAAAAAAATATATATATATATATATATATATATATATATATATATATATATATATATATATATATATATATATATATATATATATATATATATATATATATATATATGAGCAAATTAAAAGGCTCAATTGTTGCCAAGGAATGACAGAAAGTTGAACTAAAAAGTAAACGAGAGAAGATGCAGTTTTATTTCCTTGTCATTCGTATTGTGGGTAAAGTTAAATAAAAATATGCTCGTGATGCGTAACATTGCCCTGAAAAGGTGAGGGATAATAAGATTAGTTTTCTTAAACATCATTGCGGTAGTGTGATACAGTGTAATCATGATAATGCTGGCAGCAGTAGGAACATCAGTTCTCACACAGGACAAGAATGCAGTCTTGTGAGGGCGGAGCCGAGGAGTGACGTCACAATGACGTCACAGATACTTCCATGTGTCAGGCAGTGCCTGGGTCTTACACACGTTAATTTACGTTAATTTACAAGAGTAATTGGCTTTATTATCCACTTATGTCACATGACCATAATGGTGAAAATGAATGCAGTGTCTGAAACACGCTCTGTCAAAGTCTGATCGTAATTCATCAGTTTGTTCGAAAATTATTCCCGAAAGACGATGTAACACAGGCCCTTAAAAGCATAGCAGTTGCTTTGGGTCTGATAGTCTGTCACTTTCTCCCACTTCACTCACAATCAACAGACACTGTCGCTACAGAGGAGAGGTGCATATTAATACAAGGAGTGAAGGCCACAGTATATGGAGTTAATGTATGGTTTACCTTGGAGGAGCGGAGATACAGTGGTGCTCCACACCTGTTGCTTCTGGTGCACTGCGCTATCTGAACAAGGCAGCCTCAACTGACGCGCTGTTTGTTATCTTCATGTATTTTATTATTATTTATAGTTTACACATGTGTTATAAAATACATACCTTTATATTTTCTTCATTTAGATTCGAAAGAATTTTTGGAAATGTGGAACCCGATTTGATGATGTTAATAGAAATATTTTAGAGAGAATACTTGTTATTTATGCCAGGCGACGTCTGCTACATTCTCTGACTGGCTTAGTAGGGCGGAGAAAGCCAGGAAGGCGTGGAATCAGTGGAAGAACCAGTGTGGTTATAGTCCGTAGCGCGAGTTTAGGGAAGCGAAGCGCTTCAAATCATGGTGGTGATTATGGTTTACTGCCAGGAAATCTCTTATTCAGTAAATTGAAATTTAGTTATAGTAAAGTAAAAAAAAGTGGCAAAAGTAACAGATGTGCCATGGAAATTAAGTCATTATAAGAAAAAAACCTACGTTTGTTTTGCATACTTTTCATAAATTATGGAATATTGTAAATATAAGTTAAACATTAATAACCTGAAATACTGCATAAGTTTGTAAGAACACTGACCAATAACACCGTGAGGTTCTGTTTAGTCACGTCCACAGGAAATGATAGCAGGAATGTTGCTCACACGTGTTCGTTCATCCAGATAGAAGCCGTGGGATAAGACTTGCCAACACACAAGCACCAAGTAGTAGTAGTAGTAGTAGTAATACCAGTAGTAGTAGTAGTAGTGGTAGTAGTGGTGGTGGTGGTGGTGGTGGTAGTAGTAGTAGTAGTGGTAGTGGAGGTGGTGGTGGTTGTGGTGATGGTCATGCTCGTGCTGATAGTAGTAGTAGTGTTAGTGGAGGTCGTGATGGTGGTGGTGGTTATTATTATTATTATTATTATTATTAGTAGTAGTAGTAGTAGTAGTAGTAATAGTAGTAGTAGTTGTAGTAGTAGTAGTAGTGATAGTAGCAGTACTAGTAGTAGTAAGCATATCACCATCTCATCATCTCATGTTTTCTCATGAGATGGTGAAATGAAAGAGAAAAGAAGAAAAAAGAAAAACAAAGAAAGAAGAACGCATAATATATAAGAGAAACGAAGAAAAAGAAGTAGAGTACAACTAGCCGGTCACTCCACCGGAAAGGTAATTCATAGATTCACACTGGGTGTCCAGGACAAGGTAACTTGAGAGCGTAAACAAGACGCCAAAGCAACAATCACGAAGCGGGTCACTGGTACAGGATAACGTATCGAAAAGACAGAAGATGAAAGGCAGAACCAGAATAGGAGAAGAGGGGAAGTAAATTACCAGTTAAACGCCTGGAAGGCGATTGACGAGCGAGGCTGTCAGTAATGCAAAATGGAAGCAACCTGCACATCGTGCGCTTGCCTAATATTGAAATCACTCTAGCTCAAAACTTTTCTGGAACCCAGTGGTTGTGCTATATATTGTTGGACAGGAAATTTCTTTCTGTGTTCAGTGGTATTTATTCGCTCTTGCTGAGAGAGAGAAAAAAAAAAGGTGAAAAATTGCAGAAAACTCGTTCGGTTTATAAAAATATTATTATCTATTTTGCCCATGCGCAATAGTGTTACAAATTTGACATGCTTTATCGTTATAACTTGCATTAATCTTATCGCCTACAAAATTTGAGCTTTATCAGTTCATTAGTTGAAAAGTTGGCAGAAATTTTAGGCACAGCGCACATCGTGCACTTGCCTAATATTCAAATTAACCTAGCTCAAAACTCTGCGACCTATTTAATAGGAAATCTAATTCTGTTTTCAGTGGTATGTATCCACTCTCGTTGAGACGAAAGAAAGTTGGCGAAAATTGCAGAAAACTGACGGCTACTTTACAAAAATTTTATACTGTATTTTGCGCATGTGCAGTAGTGTTGGAAATATATATTTTTTTCGTTATAACTTGTATTACTCTTATTACCAAGAAAATTTAAGCTTAATTAGTTGATTAGTTAAAAAGCTGAAATTCTGGCTGCGCATGCGCAGCGCTACTTCAAAGTTGACATAACGAATTTTATTAAAACTGCAACAACATAATACCTCTTAAGTTTCATTAAGACTGGTTGAGAAGTTTTTGAGAAATCTTATTTTCGACACCTTTCTACGTTTTGCAAGTTACCCAATTACTTCACCCAATAGAAGAGATGAAAGCTATATTATATAAAATTTATAGAGTTGTGCTGACATATGGTGCTAATTTTGTTACGATCGGCTGGGTAGTTCAGGAGATATTAACGTTTGAATAGCGTTACGGTCGGGCTGGGCTGGGCCGGACCGCTCAAAATGATGCAACAACCTCCATAGTAAACTTCGCTTTGCTTGTAACTAGAGAAAATGGTCGACCTATGAAAACACGTCAGCGCCTGTATACATTCCACCTTAAACCTTGTCTCATTTTTTAATTAGTTAAGAGTATTCTATGAAGGGTCAAATGAAGTGTCTAATTGGTCAAAAGATCAAAAGTAGTGTTTCATTGGTCAGACATATATGTAACACGTCGGTCACTTTGTAGAGTCGTTAAGGTATATTATATCATGTAATAGTAGAACAATTCAGTAGCACGGAGCACAGAATCAGAGATTGAGACGAGATGGAGAAACAAATTTTGTTGCTTGTAAGTAGAGCTTAAAAGCTTGTGTATGAATTTGATTACGTGATGACGGTACAAGAAGGAAATTTTATTGGATTTTGTAGTATGTTAGTGTTATTTTGACGTTTAGTTGTAAGATATTGCATGCTGTGTTTTCTTGTGTACTGTTTATGATCTTACTGACATGAATATTGAAGTTCTACGGTATTAAATGTGAGTTAAATTTTGTGATTATAATAACTGAAAGATAATGTGCAAGTAGCTTGACGGAGAATAATCTTGCACTTAATTTTAGTGAATTAAATATAAAAAGTTATCAGTACTTGATTTCACCTTCGTGGTCACCTCTATAATGATTGTTCTTATCTTGTGCACAACATTGCAAGCACGACAGATCCAATTAGCAAGATCAATAGAGCAATTAGCGTGAAAATAGCGATATGAAATAGCAAGAGATGCAGTATTGCGGCGATGAAAGCGAGGCTGTAAACAGTCAGTTAAAAGAGAGAAGCTGGTAAGTCGAAATGCTTTTGATTCCATCCTGTCTAGAAGAGCGGTATGAGTGGAACCTCTCCCACATGCATGTGATGCATTCTCTAGATATGGATGGGTAAGACCCTTCTCCAAAGTTAGCAGCTGGGATGTTGAGAAATACTGAAGGTAACGAATCATAGATCCTGATTTCATAGAAGATGTTTTTAGGTAAAAATTATGTGTGAATTTTCCAATTTAATTATAGTAAATAATAGACTGAGGATGTTGAGTGTCGAGATGATAGATGGAGAAATTAAGTTTTAGAGGTAATGAACTAAGTTTGCTCTGCATCAATCGAAAGTTTTAGAGAGATCAGAAATCACGCGTTCTGTGGCTTTTTTTTGTGTGATTTGTTTAATTCCTGAAGGGTTGGACATCTATGAAAAGACGTAATGCATGGCGGTATCATCAAAGTAAGAGTGGATAGGATAGGAAGTTTGGCTTAGAGGATCATTGATGAATAATGGGAAGAGATTGGGTGCAAGGGCAGAACCTTGAGGAACACCACTGTTAATAGACTTAGGAGAAGAATAGTTACCGTCTACCATAGCAGCAATAGAACGGTCAAAAAGGGAACTTAATATGAAGTTACAGAGAGGATAGAAGCCATAAGAAAATAGTTAGAAATCAAAGCTTTGTGCCTGACTCTATCAAGAACTTTAGATATGTGTAAGTCAACAGCTAAAGTTTCACAAAAATCCCTAAAAGAGATTACCAAAACTCAGTTAGGAAAGCCAGATGATCACCAGTACAGTTGCCACCAGGGAACCAATGCTGACAGTGGTGCCATCAAGTTGAAATAAAGGAGGAAAAGATGAATAAGCAAAGTTATTTAAGATATTTTTGGCGGGGTACCAGAAGTCACGAGGGAGTTAGATACAGAAATATTTGGACATCTTCTATTGATGAAATTTTTTTGGCTTGTTGGAAAGCAGACTTGGCATGATTCCGGACAGATATATAAAGCGCATGAGATTCAGGTGATGGAAAGCTCAGGTACCTTTTATGTCCCACCTCTCTACCATTCATACCAGGAGAACAAGATGTGTTAAACCAAGGTTTGGAAGGTTTAGGGAGAGAGAGAAGGGGTGAGAAATATGCGCCTCCATGCCAGACACTCACCTCTGTTATGCGCTCAGAACACAGGTCTTCAACGAGTCTTCAACACGGAAGCAGTAGTCATTCTAAGGAATATCAGGATAACACTTCAGGTCCCCCAATAAGTAGAGGTAAAACGCCAGAGGAACCTCTGCCTTGGGGATCTTGAAGAGGAAATGGACCGATAGGACGAGATGCAGATATGGTATTGTGATCGGAGGAGCCCAATGGAGAAGACAGAGAGATAGCATAAGCAGAAGGATTAAAGGTTAGGAAAAAAAAATCAAGAATGTTACCGTATCTTCAAGACGGTCAGGAATACGAATAAGGTGTTGCACTAGCTGGTAGAAGTCTAGGTCATGAATAATAGCAAAGTTAAAGGCTAATTCACCAGGTTGGTCAATGAAGGGAAAGAAAAAACCCAAAGCTTGGGATGAACATTCAAGTTTCCAAGAATGGTGCTCTCCAAAAAGGAAAGAGAGTCAGGATGTGCTTCACTTTGGAAGTTAATGAGTCAAAGATATGTTTTATCGTTAGAGATGTTGGGTGAAAGATATATATCACAGATAAATTTAGTTTGAGAGTGACTCTGCAGTCATAGCCAGATAGTAGATTCGGAAGATTAAAGAGCGTGGACAAGAGTGAAGGCTAGGTGGTTGCACACATAGATGCAACATTCAGCTTTCGATTGGAAATGAGGATAGAATCAGTAGGAGCGAAAGGAGGATGGGCTACTGTCAGATGCATTAGGCAACTGGGTTTCAGCGAAGAAGAGATGATGAGGTTTAGTAAAGGAGAGGTGGTGTTCAACAAGTTGAAATTTAGATATAAGGCCGCCAATGTTGCAGAAATTAAAGAGGAAAAAGCTGAAGAGTGTGAAGACATTTCGGGTCAATATCAGAAGTATCGACCCTATCGAGCAGTCCGAGCTGTGGACATTAATTTTGTGGTCCCCTTCCCAGACGGGGACTCCCGAGGAGTCGCCATATTAAATTTTGAATTTTGAGTAATAGGTGTGTTCTACATGGTATCGCTTTCTTTCCTGCCTGCATCGGCTAGAGAAGAAGCATGCCCACAACATAACCAAACACGAAACACATACACACACACACACACACACACACACACACACACACACACACACACACACACACACACACACACACACACACACTCACTCATTCACACACGTGCATGCGCATAGACGATAGCACCATTTTTTTTTCCTGTTCCTTATAGTAAATCGATATCAAACCGACTGGAAAATTAACACCTACTGAAGCATGTGGCTCTATGGAGAGTGCGCCATGCGTGACAAAGACTGAGTTTATTTTTGATACCCGCTAGTTTCTCACTGGGAGTGACTGAGCTTCCGCGTAACTAAGCAAGCACCACAGAACCTCGTTTTTGTGACGACATATCTCAGTTATGTAGTTATGTTTTTTTATTTTTTTTATTTTTTTTATTTCAAGAACCGATTTTACTACTAGGGAAATTTTCCTTATATCCATACGCAGAACAAGCAGAAACATTGTATATACATTATTAAGGAAGCTAATGGGAGAAATCTGAAGCTCAAAACATCCAAATGACAATGCCTAGCCTGCCGTTATTATTTAAAGTTACCACAAATACCACAACTCTATCAAGCATATCTCTT
This sequence comes from Scylla paramamosain, assembly GCF_035594125.1. NCBI lineage: Eukaryota > Metazoa > Arthropoda > Malacostraca > Decapoda > Portunidae > Scylla > Scylla paramamosain. Next base: position 12,196,026 of record NC_087182.1, read on the forward strand.
ATTCCTCGATATCCATTTTTCATAATCCTTAGTCCCACTTCCTTTTCGAGTTGCCACCGAGGACGGCCGCGAAGATTGCCTTCAAGAGTCGGCGGATGAGAAGCAGCGGCAGCAGCAGGGCCAGCAGCAGGAGACCCACCACGTCCAGCATCAGGAACTCCACCCAGGAGAGCTGAGCGGCCGGGCATCTCAGCTGAGGCGCCCCTCGGTGGCGGATCACGTACTCCGTCCAGAACACCGCAAGTTCCTGTGGCGTCATCGGTTGATCCCTTAAATACGCCGACATCCTGGCCACGTTTTCTTTGTACCTGGACAATGACAGAATCAATTGGACACTGATGGACACCTCTCTGACTGGCCTTTACGAGTACATCATGCCTGCCTGACAGAACCCATCATGAACCAAAGAGGGAATGTACACACTGGACTGCTCAGGGAAACTCACTTCTGGTTGCTGATGATGTCAGTGAGGGTGTCGACGATCCTGTCAGCAGTAAGTTCTTCCCACACCAACACACGACCAATATCCAAGTTTTCTACGACCATGCCGTTCCTGGGCTGGTCACCGAAGACAGGCAGGACGAGGAGAGGCTTTTCATGAAAGATGGATTCCTGAAGGCTGAAGAGGCCGCCATGGGAGATGAACACTTTCACGCTCTGGTGAGCTGTTGCACAAAGAAAAACCACATAATGTGTACACATTGAAGAAGGAGACTCTGTGAAGACCAGTATATATATATATATATATATATATATATATATATATATATATATATATATATATATATATATATATATATATATATATATATATATATATATATATATATAGATAGATAGATAGATAGATAGATAGATACAGCCTCGCAACTTAACAATGGGCGCCAATTCTACCTGGTATCCTGGTATCCTGAGTGACCATAGGTCACTCAGGATACCACAAACAGCTTCCTCTACACTCGGGTCAGCTTCCCCTAGGCTACATCTTATTTCCTAATGTAGGGCAAATACATACTAGTCCAGGCTACTTGTAGGCCATAAAACAGCGAAAAACCTCAAGGTTGTCATTCATGCCTCTACTGCTGCAGAGGAATATAACTTCAAAGCACTCAATTTACAACGTTCACCGCCAACCTCCCTCCGGGAAGCACGTGTAACACAGAAGGCTTTTTTGCATCTTGAAATGCATTTTAACTTCAATAAATCATTGCACTAATATTATAGGGGTTGACTGGAATTTTATTCTTTTATACTGGACTACTACTTTCACTTTCATGGGCATAGGTATGTTTCTTTTACTCAGACTGCCATGTGGAGGCATACAACTTTATTTTATTTATTTTTTTGTTATATAGGAGAGGCACCAGCCAAGGGCAACAAAACTGTAATAAAAAAAGGCATTGAAGAGGTGGACAGAATAGGGATGAGAAAAAGAAGGTCTTGTGCAGCGAGGCTGCAGGAGGAGGGGAGGCATGCAGTTAGCAAGATCAAAAGAGCAGTTGGCATGAAAATAGGGGTAGAACATAGTAAGAGATGCAACATTGCGGGAATGAGAAAGAAGCTGAAGACAGTCAATTAGAGAAGAGATAAAACGAAAAGCTTTTGATTCCATCCTGTCTAAAAGAGCGGTATGAGTGGAACACACTTCTCTCCATACATTTGAAGCGTACTCCATACATAAGGCCCCTGTACAGTATTAGCAGCTGGGTGGGGAGAAGGGGGTGTGAAAAACTGGTGGAGACGACTCATAACACCTATCTTCATAGAAACTGTTTTGGCCAGTGATGAGATGAGAAGTTTTCAGTTTAGATTATAGTAAAGGACAGACTGAGGATGTTCATTATAGAAGAGGGGGACAGATGAGTGTCACTGAAGAAGAAGGGGACAGATAAGTGAAGAAAAGGGGATAGTTGTCTGGAAGGTTGTGTCGAGTTGATAGATGGAAGATTTGAGTTTTTGAGGCATTGAACAATACCAATAAGAAATTTTAGAAAGATCAGAAGTCAGGCGTTCTGTGGCTTCCCTGCGTGAAGTGTTTACTTCATGAAGGGTTGGACTTCAACGAAAAGGCGTGGAAAAGTGCAGGGTGGTATCATCAGTGTAGAAGTGAATAGGACAAGAAGTCTGGTTTAGAAAATTATTGATGAGAGTGGGTGACAAAACAGAAACCTGAGGAACACCACTGTTAATAGATTTATGAGAAGAGCAATGACTATCTACAACAGTAGCAATAGAACGGTCAGAAAAAGGAAACTTAAGATGAAGTTACAAAGAGAAGGATAAAAGCCGTAGGAGGGTAGTTTGGAAATCAAAACTTTGTGCCAAACTCTATCAAAAGCTTTTGATATGTCTTAAGGCAACAGCAAAAGTTTCACAAAAATCTCTAAAAGAAGATGACCAAGATTCAGTAAAGAAAGCCAAATCACCTGTACAGAACCCCTTACTGCCGATCAGGTAAAAGTTTGTGAAATGGTATATGTTTAAGAATCTTCCTGTCGAGGATAGATTAAAAAAACTTTAGATAGGCAGGAAATCAAAGCAATAAAACGGTGATTTGAGGGATTATAACGGTCACCTGTTTCAGGAACAGGCTGAATGTAGGCACACTTCCAAGAAGAAAATGTAGATGTTGATAGACAGAGTTGAAAGTATGATAAGGTAAGGTGCAAACATGGAGGCACAGTTTCAGAGAACAATAGGAGAGACCCCATCAGGTCCATAAGCCTTCCGAGGGTTTAGGCCAGCGAGGGCAAGGAAAACATCAATGTGAAGGATGTTAATGGGTAGCATGGAATAGTCAGAGGGTGGAGGAGAGGGAGGAACAAGCCTCTGAATCATTCAAGGTAGGGTTTTAAACAATGGTTTGAGCGAAAAGTTCAGCTTTAGAAATAAATGAGATGGCAGTGGTTCCATCAGGTTGAAATAGAGCAGGGAAAAACGAGAAAGCTATTTGAGATGTTTTTTGGTATGTTCCAGAAATCTCGAAGAAAGTTAGAACTTGAAAAATTTTAACAATATTAATGAAGGAGTTTTTGGCTAGTTAGAGAACAGAATTGCCAAGCTTCTGGGCAGAAATATAAAGCACGTGAGATTCAGGTGACGAAGGCTCAAGAACTCTTTGTGGGCCACCTTTGTCATGTATAGCACGAAAACAGTCTGTGTTAAACCAAGGTTTGGAAGGTTAAGGTCGAGAGAAAACCGTATGCCTTCATGCCTATGCGCTGAGCACACAGAGACGGGTCTCTGCCGCCGAAACAGTAGTCATTCCAAAGAAAATCAGCATAATATCTCCTCAGGTCACCCAATTAGCAGAGGCAAAATGCCAGAGGCACCTCCGCTTTGAGGGATCGGGCGATAAGAAAAGATACAGATGTGAGATTGTGATCGGAGGAACCCAATAGAGAAGACAGGGTGACAGCAAAAGCAGAAGGATTGGAGGTTATGAAAATGTCAAGAATGTTGGACGTATCTTCAAGACGGTCAGGAATAGGAGTAGAGTGTTGCACCAGTTTCTCTAGATCGTGGAGGCTAGTCCATCAGAATAGTCAGTGAAGAGAGAGGAAAGCCAAACCTGGTGGAGAACATTGAAGTCTCCGAGAAAGGAGATCTCCGCAAAAGGGAAGAGAATTAGAATGTGCTCTACTTTGGAAGTTAAGTAATCAAAGAATTTCTTATAATCATAGTTAGGTGAGAGGTATAATGCACAGATAAATTTAATTTATGAGTGATTATGTAGTCGTAGCCAGATGGTGGAAAACTTGGAAGATTCAAGAGCGTGGGCATGAGAGCAGGTTAAATCATTGCGCACATAGACGCAACATCCAGCTTTGGATTGAAAATGAGCATAGAGAAAGCCTCTCATATCGTCTAAGGTTCCTAAAATGCGTGTGAGGCCACTGAGCCAGGCCCCCTTGCAGGAGCACGACACGAATTTCCAATAAATCTTATCTTTCATCATAATGATATGGTGGCAGACTTACCGAGGATGTCCTGCTGTGGGAGCCAGCTGCTGACCTTGACGTTGTCGGACGCGCCCTCCAGCTCCCCCTCGTACTTCCACAGAACCCGCTGCGGCAGTCTGCGGAAAGCTTCCAGGAAGACTTGGAGGTATTCCGGTGGCATAAGTTCACCACGCAGGATTGATCCCAGACTGAAGTAAATGACGCCCATAGAGCCAGCCTCTGAGAGCCACAACTCCAGATCCTCAGATAAGGGAAAGGAATGCCACTCACTAGTGACTGTGAAGAGAATAATAGCTATCTTTATTTGTGATTCTTATTTTTTTTTTTTTTATGTAGGAGGGATACTGGCCAAAGGCAACAAAAATCCAACAAAAAGAAAAAAAAAGCCCACTGAGAAGCCAGTCCCCGAAAAAGGTCCAAAGCAGTAGTCAAAAATTAAAGGATAGTTGTCTTGAAACCTCCCTCTTGAAGGAATTTAAATCATAGGAAGGTGGAAATACAAAAGCTGGCAGGAAATTCCAGAGATTATCAGATAAAGGGCTGAATGACTGAGAATACTGGTTAACTCTTGCATTAGAGTTGGCGACAGAATAGGGGTGAGAAAAAGAAGAAAGACTTGTGCAGCGAGGCCGCGGGAGGAGGGGAGGCATGCAGTTAGCAAGATCAGAAAGGGAGTTAACATGAAAAGAGCGGTAGAAGACAGCTAGAGATGCAACATTGCGGCGATGAGAGAGAGGCTGAAGACAGTCAGTTAGAGGAGAGGAGTTGATGAGACAAAGTTTTTGATTCCACCCTGTCTAGAAGAGCGGTATGAGTGGAACCCCCAGACATGTGAAGCATACTCCATACATGGACGGATAAGGCCCATGTACAGAGTTAGCAGCTGGGCAAGTGAAAAAAAACTGGCGGAGACGTCTTAGAACACCTAACTTCATAGAAGCTGTTTTAGCTAGAGTCGAGATGTGAAGTTTCCAGTTCAGATTATAAGTAAAGGACAGACTGAGGATGTTCAGTGTAGAAGAGGGGGGCAGTTGAGTGTCACTGAAGAAGAGGAGATAGTTGTCTGGAAGTTTGTGTCGAGATGATAGATGGAGGAATTGAGTTTTTGAGGCACTGAACAATACCAAGTTGGCTCTGCCCCAATCAGAAATTTTAGAAAGATCAGGAGTCAGGCGTTCTGTGGCTTCCCTGCGTGAAATGTTCACTTCCTGAAGGATTGGACGTCTATGAAAAGACGTGAAAAAAGTGCAGGGTGGTATCATCAGCGTAGGAGTGTATAGGACAAAAAGTTTCGTTTAGAAGGTCATTGATGAATAATAAGAAGAGAGTGGGTGACAGGATAGAACCCTGAGGAATACCACTGTTAACAGATTTAGGAGAACAGTGACCGTCTACCACGGCAGCAACAGAACGGTCAGAGAGGAAACTTGAGATGAAGTTACAGAGAGAAGGATAGAAGCCGTAAGAGGGTAGTTTGGAAATCAAAGCTGTGTGCCAGACTCTATCAAAAGGTTTTGATATGTCCAAAGCAACAGCAAAAGTTTCACCAAAACTTCTAAAAGGGGATGACCAAGACTCAGTAAGGAAAGCCAGAAGATCACCAGTAGAGCGGGCTTGACGGAACTCACACTGGCGATCAGATAGAGAAGGTTGTGAAGTGATAGATGTTTAAGAATCTTCCTGTTGAGGATAGACTCAAAAACTTTAGATAGGCAAGAAATTAAAGCAATAGGACGGTAGTTTGAGAGATTAAAATGGTCACTATTTTTAGGAACAGGCTGAATGTAGGCAAACTTCCAGCAAGAAAGAAAGATAGATGTTGACAGATAGAGCAGAAAGAGTTTGACTAGGCAAGGTGCACGCACGGAGGCACAGTTTCGGAGAACAATAGGAGGGGTCCCATCAAGTCCATAAGCTTTCCAAGGGTTTAGGCCAGTGAGGGCATGGAAAACATCATTGCGAAGAATTTTAATAGGTAACACGAAGTAGTCAGAGGGTGGAGGAGAGGGAGGAACAAGCCCAGAATCGTCCAAGGTAGTGTGTTTAGCAAAGGTTTGAGCGAAGAGTTCAGCTTTAGAAATAGATGTGATAGCAGTGGTGCCATCTGGTTGAAATAAAAGAGGGAAAGAAGAAGAAACTTATTGGAGATATTTTTGGCTAGATGCCATAAGTCACGAGGGGAGTTAGATCTTGAAAGATTTTGACACTTTCTGTTAATTAAGGAGCTTTTGGCTAGTTGGAGATCAGACTTGGCATGGTTCCGGGCAGAAATGTAAAGTGCATGAGATTCTGGTGATGGAAGGCTTAAGTACCTTTTGTGGGCCACCTCTGGCCTCCATGCCAGACACTATTACCTTTCTTATAAACTCAGCACACAAAGACGGGTCTCTGACACGAAAGCAGTAGTCATTCGAAGGAAAATCACCAAAATACCTCCTCGGGTCCCCCCAGCTAGCAGAAGCAAAACGCCAGAGTCACCTTCCCTTAAGGGTATCCTGAGGAGGGATTGGAGCGATAGGACAAGATACAGATGTGAGATTGTGATCGGAGGAGTCCAACGGAAAAGAGAGGTTGACAGCATAAGCAGAAGGATTAGAGGTTAGAAAAAGGTCAAGAATGTTGGGCGTATCTCCAAGACGGTCAGGAATACGAGTAGGGTGTTGCACCAGTTGCTCTAAGTCGTGGAGGATAGCAAAGTTGAAGGCTAGTTCACCAGGATGGTCAGTGAAGGGAGAGGAAAGCCAAAGCTGGTGGTGAACATTGAAGTCTCCAAGAATGGAGATGTCTGCAAAAAGGAAGTGAGTCAGAATGTGCTCCACTTTGAAATTTAAGCAGTCAAAGAATTTTTCATAGTCTCAGAACTTAGGTGAGAGGTAAACAGAGCAGAAAAATTTAGATTGAGAGTGACTCTGTAGTCGTAGCCAGATGGTGGAAAACTCGGAAGATTCAAGAACGTGGGCACGAGAGCAGGTTATGTCGTTGCACATATAAATACAACATCCAGCTTTGGATCGAAAATGAGAATAGAGAAAGCAGAAGGGAACAGAAAAGGGGCTACTGTCAGTTGCCACAAACACCTAAGTTTCAGTGAGGAAAAGAAGATGAGGTTTAGAAGAGGAGAGGTGGTGTTCTACAGATTGAAAGTTATATCTTAAACCACGAATGTTGCCGAAGCTAATGAAGAAAAGTGTCAAAGGGTGTCAAGACACTTAGGGTCGTCATCAGAAGGGCAGTTTTACCTGGGGACATTTGCGGTCCCCTCCCCAGATGGGGACTCCAAAGCTGTTGTAGGAATCGCCATGAATTTTGAAATTTTGAGTGAAGGGTGTGTGTGTGTTATTAGGTGCTTGTAGATTTGTGTGGAGAAAGAGAGTTGTGTTTAGAGGCAGGCTGTGACTGCCCCCTTGTGTTGTGAGACACAAAAGGAATCGTTCAGTGAGGTCACAGATGGGTTTAATGATAAGTTCACAGTACCCCCCTGATCCACTGCTTTAGACCTTTCTGGGAGTAATTATCGTTTCGGCAGGTGCCTACTGCCTCCTCCTCTGTCTCTATTTGTTGCATCCTTGACGGGTTGAGAATAAAATAACAAAGTTATATTATCATTTACCTGCGGAAGAGGCTTGCCAGGGCGGCAGTGTATGGCGCCCACCTCCACCTGTGAGGGCAGGAGTGGCACCGGCGTGGTAATGCTGAAGTGAGTGTTCATCAGTGTCAGACTCTGGTTCCTCTCGATGTCCAGCAGCGGCGGCAGGTCAGGGAACTGGCCTGAGATCTGTACGAGTAACGGGAATTAAACTGTTTATGGTTTGTGGCTACAGCCTCCTCTTCAACTTGAGATTCCGTACAGACGACGTCATATATATATATATATATATATATATATATATATATATATATATATATATATATATATATATATATATATATATATATATATATATATATATATATATATATATATATATATATATATATATATATATATATATATATATATATATATATATATATATATATATATATATTCTCTTTTAGACAGACGAGAGCATGACATGAAGAGCAACTTCATCATTGTTTAATTTTTTTATTATTTTTTTCTCTTTTACTAATCATTTCCTTTACTGGGAGAGTTATTATTCCGAGGAGCTCTCCAAAAATGAACTGTGCAACGTTTCGAGCTATCTCTGAAGTCATCTTCAGGCGAACTGACTGCGTTGTGGCTCTGTGCGGCTTATATGTGAAGTAGGTGGATCCGGCCGCTTTAGGCTTATTAAGCTCAATTTCTTATTGGCGCGCTGGCGGTGCTCGTTGATCTCTTAAGTCTAGGGAGCACTTGAACAGAGACCTTCAAGTGTGTGTGTGTGTGTGTGTGTGTGTGTGTGTATTATATATACATATATATACATATATATATATATATATATATATATATATATATATATATATATATATATATATATATATATATATATATATATATATATATATATATATATATATATATATATATATATATATACGTATGTAGGAGGAGTAGTAAACACCTGCCGAAACGATAATTACTTCCAGCACTGTTCAGGGGGTGCTGTGAACTTATCATTAAACCCAGCTGTGACCTCACTGAACGTTTTCTTTTGTGTCTCACAACACAAGGAGGCAGTCACAGCCTGTCCTCTAAAGACAACTCTCTTCCTCCACTCAAAACTACAAGCACCTAATAACACACACACCCTTCACTCAAAAATTTTAAAATCATCATGGCGCCTCCTACACCAGCCTCGGAGTCCCCATCTGGGGAGGAGACCATAAATGTTTCCAGGTCGGACTGCCTTTCTGTCGAGGACCTTAAGTGTCTTGACACCCCCCTCAACTTTTTCTTCATTAACTTCTGCAACATTCGCGGTCTAAGATCTAATTTTCAATTTGTAGAACACCACCTCTTCTCTTCTAAACCTTATATTCTTTTTCTCACTGAAACTTAGGTGTCTGAGGCAACTGACAATAGCCCCTTTTCTATTCTCTCCTACTTTCTCTATCCTCATTTTCGATCCAAAGCTGGATGCTGCGTTTATGTGCGCAATGACTTAACCTGCTCTCGTGCCCACGCTCTTGAATCTTCCGAGTTTTCCACCATCTGGCTACGACTACAGAGTCACTCTCAAACTAAATTTACCTGTGCTGTATACTTCTCACCTAACTCCTCTGACTATAAGAAATTCTTTGACTACTTAACTTCGAAAGTAGAGCACATTCTGACCCTCTTCCCTTTTACAGAGATCTCCATTCTTGGAGACTTCAATGTTCACCACCAGCTTTGGCTTTCCTATTCCTTCACTGACCATCCTGGTGAACTAGCCTTCAACTTTGCTATCCTCCACGACTTAGAGCAATTGGTGCAACACCCTACTAGTATTTCTGACCGTCTTGGAGATACACCCAACATTCTTGATCTTTTCCTGACCTCTAATCCTTCTGCTTATGCTGTCACCCTATCTTCTTCGTTGGGCTCCTCCGATCACAATCTCATATCTGTATCTTGTCCTATCGCTCCAATCCCTCCTCAGGATTCCCCCTAAGCGAAGATGCTTCTGGAGTTTTGCCTCTGCTAGTTCGGGGAACCTGAGGAGGTATTTTGGTGATTTTCCTTGGAATAACTACTGCTTCCGTGTCAGAGACCCGTCTTTCTGTGATGAGCGCATAACAGAGGTGATAGTGTCTGGCATGGAGGCGTACATTCCTCACTCTTTTTTTCGACCTAAACTTTCTAAACCTTGGTTTAACACTGCTAGTTCTCGTGCTATACATGTTAGAGAGGTGGCCCACAAAGGGTACTTAAGCCTTCCATCACCAGAATCTCATGCACTTTATATTTCTGCCCGGAACCATGCCAAGTCTGTTCTCCATATAGCTAAAAACTCCTTCATTAACAGAAAGTGTCAAAACCTTTCAAGATTTAACTCCCCTCGTCACTTCTGGCATCTAGCTAAAAATATCTCCAATAACTTTGTTTCTTCTTCTTTCTAAAGCTGAATTCTTCGCTCAAACCTTTGCTAAAAACTCTACCTTGGACGATTCTGGCCTTGTTCCTCCCTCTCCTCCACCCTCTGACTACTTCATGCCTCCTATTAAAATTCTTCGCAATGATGTTTTCCATGCCCTCGCTCAGCTTCAGCTCTGTCTGTCAACATCTACTTTTCCTTCTTGCTGGAAGTTTGCCTACATTCAACCTGTACCTAAAAAGGGTGACCGTTCTAATCCCTCAAACTACCGTCCTATTGCTTTAATTTCCTGCCTATTTAAAGTTTTCGAATATATTCTCAACAGGAAGATTCTTTAACATCTATCACTTCACAACCCTCTATCTGATCACCAGTATGGGTTCCGTCAAGGCTGCTCTACTGGTGATCTTCTGGCTTTCCTTACTGAGTCTTGGTCATCCTCTTTTAGAGATTTTGGTAAAACTTTTGCTGTTGCCTTGGACATATCAAAAGCTTTTGATAGAGTCTGACACAAAGCTTTGATTTCCAGACTACCCTCCTACGGCTTCTATCCTTCTCTCTGTACCTTCATCTCAAGTTTCCTTTCTGACCGTTCTATTGCTGCTGTGGTAGACGGTCACTGTTGTCACCTATTAACTGTGGTGTTCCTCAGGGTTCTGTTCTGTCACCCACTCTCTTCTTATTATTCATTAATGATCTTCTAAACCAAACTTCTTGTCCTATCCACTCCTACGCTGATGATACCACCCTGCACTTTTCCACGTCTTTTCATAGACGTCCAACCCTTCAGGAGGTAAGCATTTCACGCAGGGAAGCCACAGAACGCTTGACTTCTGATCTTTCTAAAATTTCTGATTGGGGCAGAGCAAACTTGGTATTGTTCAATGCCTCAAAAACTCAATTCCTCCATCTAACAACTCAACACAACCTTCCAGACAACTATCCCCTCTTCTTCAATGATACTTAACTGTCCCCCTCTTCTACACTGAACATCCTCGGTCTGTCCTTTACTTATAATCTGAACTGGAAACTTCACATCTCGACTCTAGCTAAAAAAGCTTCTATGAAGTTAGGCGTTCTGAGAAGTCTCCGCCAGTTTTTCTCACCCCCCTAGCTGCTAACCCTGTACGAGAACCTTATCTGTCCATGTATGGAGTATGCTTCACATGTCTGGTGGGGGTTCCACTCATATTGCTCTTCTAGACAGGGTGGAATCAAAAGCTTTTCGTCTCATCAGCTCCTCCTCTCTAACTGACTATTTTCAGCCTCTCTCTCATCGCCGCAATGTTGCATCTCTAGCTGTCTTCTACCGCTCTTTTCATGCTAACTGCTCTTCTAATCTTGCTAACTGCATGCCTCCCCTCCTCCCGCGGCCTCACTGCACAAGACTTTCTTCTTTCTCTCACCCCTATTTTGTCCACCTCTCTAATGCAAGAATTAACCAGTATTCTCAATCATTCATTCCTTTCTCTGGTAAACTCTCGAACTCCCTGCCTGCTTCTGTATTTCCACTTCCTATGACTTGAATTCCTTCAAGAGGGAGGTTTCAAGACACTTATCCTTCAATTTTTGACTACTGTTTTGGACCCTTTTATGGGACTGGCATTTTAGTGGGCTCCTTTTTTTATTGGATTTTTGCTGCCCTTGGCCAGTGACCCTCCTACATAATTAAAAAAAAAAAAGATATATATATATATATATATATATATATATATATATATATATATATATATATATATATATATATATATATATATATATATATATATATATATATATATATATACATATATATATATATATATATTTATTACCACCATTGCTTTACCTTTTTCTGAATCAGCGGCACAACCGCCCAGTTCCTCCAGAAGATTGGCACACAGATGTGCATGAAGGCGTTCTTGATTCGCTACCACAGAGACAAGGGAAAGGGGAAGCTGCCAATCAAGTGAGGGGCGTAGGAAGGGTTGAGGACGTTGCCCAAGACGGCACTCTGGCGGTGGTCCATCCCGGGTGCAGCGACTGTGATGAAAGGGACCTCGTGCAGGAATGGGTAAACGGCCTTGAAAGAAAATGTGAGGTAGTGAGCGTTGATGGTGGTGGTTTATTTTAGTGATGGAAATACAGGGAGACTCTTCGGATTTGGCATTAACTTACCTCATTGAACATGTGATCCACTAGTATGAGATCAAAGTCTTTCCTTTTTTCATATAACTGCTTCACCGATGGTATCTGGTAAAAATTCTGCGCCATTGCAGGTAGGTCTTTCCCCAGAACAGGTAAACCTCCAAGAGATTTGCCTTCTACAAATAAATTCATATTTGGTTCGGGCATCTCAATGTTTATCTCTTTCACGTTTGGATGTTTGGAGATTGATGGCAAGGGGATAAGCATCACTATCTGTGGACAGAAATGTCATGCTAACAAGACAGAAAAATTGAGAATAGAAATGGCTGAGTGCACACCATTACGTCTTCCCACCTTGTGTCCTCGTTCAGCCAGGATTTCGACTGGGGATTTGAACATATTTCTGTGACTTGGACACGTCACAGGACTAAGAACAAGGATTTTGTACGATCTGTCACGGGGCGGCAGGTCCCCAGCGGCGCTCCCCACCAGGGCCAAAGCTAGCATGCATAGCATCACCATCTTCATCTGTCGATAAAAGAAAAATATCTTATGTGTCTCTGATAGTTTGAAAGCGTTGATATTACCTCTCTTACTCTTGGCTGGCAGCCATTCTTTCATTCTTCACCTCTTTGCCTTGTCACCAATACCCTGAGTGTCTTAACCTTCGCTTATTATTATTATTATTATTATTATTATTATTATTATTATTATTATTATTATTGTTATTATTATTATTATTATTATTATTATTATTATTATTATTATTATTATTATTATTATTATTATCAGATATTTATCCCCTCTTTTTCAATGACACTCAACTATCCCCCTCTTCTTCAATGACACACAACTATCCCCCTCTTCTACACAGAACATCCTCGGTCTGTCCTTTACTTGTAATATAAACTGAAAATTTCACATATCTCTTGCTAAAATAACTTCTAAGAAGTTTGGCGTTCTGAGTCGTCTCCGCCAGTTTTTCTCACTCCCTTCTTCCCTGCTGCTAACGTTGAATAAGAGCCTTCTCCGTCCATGTATGGAATATGTATGAGGATGTTCCATTTATACCGCTGTTTTAGACAGCGAATCAACTTTTCTCCTCCAATTGACTGTCTTTAGCATTTTTCTCACCGCACCAATGTTGCATCTCTTGTTATCGTCTACCGCTATTTTCACACTAACTGCTATTTTCATCTTGCTAACTGCATGCCTCCCCTTCACCCGCGACCTCGCTGCACAAGACTTTCTTTTTTTCTCTCACCCCTATTATGTCCACTTATCTAATGCAAGAGTTAACCAGTATTCTCGGTCATTTATCTCTTTCTCTGGTAAACTGTGGAACTCCCTGCCTGCTTCTGTATTTCTTCTTTCCTGTGAGCTGAGCTTTTTTAAGAGTGAGGTTTATTGACACTTATCCTCTGTTTTTTATCATTCTGTTTGACAAATCTATGGGAAATGGCATTAAGTGGGCCATTTTTATTGAAAAATTTTGTTGCCCTTGGCCAGTAGCCCTCTTACATTAAAGAAAAGTAGTTGTAGTAGTAGTAGTAGTAGTAGTAGTAATAATAATAGTAGTAGTAGTAGTGGTTGTAGTAGTGGAAGTGGCATTAGCAGTAGTAGTAATAGTAGTAGTAGTATGTGTGCGCTTGTTTATTACACACACACACACACACACACACACACACACACACACACACACACACACACACATGTATATGCATGTATGTACGTATATTCCGTCTTTGTTGTTAAGGCAAACTT